>NC_071543.1:8266829-8567922 GCF_026979565.1 Vidua chalybeata | reverse complement strand
ATCCCAACTGCATTTCTGATAATTTTACAAAGCCATTTCATTCTTTGGGAAAGCCTGTACAAGCCTGTGGCTTTTTGCCTTTCCCTTGTGCGAGTGGGAGTTACAGGGTAGTTTATAGACCGAGATGGAGGCAGCGAGTGGGATGTTCTGCGGGTGCAGAGGCAGGAGGAGCCGGGCTGGCGAGGGGAGGCTGCGGCAGCACGGGGGTGCCGCTGGCACGGGGCTCATTGAGAGGCACCGCCCGGGGCTCCGCAGCACCGCCCGGGGCTCCGCAGCACCGCCCAGGGCTCCGCAGCACCGCCCAGGGCTCTCCAGCACCGCCCGGGGCTCCGCATCACTGCCCGGGGCTCCGCAGCACCGCCGGGGGCTCCGCAGCACCGCCCGGGGCTCCGCATCACTGCCCGGGGCTCCGCAGCACCGCCCGGGGCTCCGCAGCACCGCCCGGGGCTCTCCAGCACCGCCCGGGGCTCCGCAGCACCGCCCGGGGCTCCGGGCACCGCCTGCCTGGCACGGGCATACCCGGCCGTGACACGGACCGGCGACACGGCCACACGCGGGTGTGCAGGACACGGAGCCGGGCTGCGGGACACGGCTGTGCGCAGTGCGCCACCGGCACCGGCACCGGCACCGGCACCGGCACGGGCTTGCACCGCTGCGAACCCCCGGTGCCGCGGGGGAAGGCGTGACAGGGATGTAACTGTGCCGGGCTGGGCTGCCCCACGGCTTTCAGTAGCTCGTTTGAATCAAATTGCCGTGTACAACTGGATTAGACAGTTGTTTTTCAAAGGTTACACCCTAGACGCTATTAAGATTCATATGTTTTTCAGATGACTTCATCTGAAATCATCTGAGCTATTGCTTTCCCGGCTGCTCCCACGATGTACAGGCTGCTGACAATTTCATTTTCCTTTACTTCCCTACACTTTGCAAACTCAGTGCCCTGAAGGATAACAAGTACTTCCAAAGAATTTGAACAGCGGAGTGTGACAAAGCAGTCGGGCTACAGGATCTGAGTCCCAATCAACTGATGAATAACTTTGGTTGCCTGGCACAAGCAAGTCAGAGGCAGGACAAAACAAGTGCTTAGGTTTATCTCCTGGTCTCCTACACTGTTTTGTAATCAGGATTGCGGATCCTCTGCTCCACAACTTCATCATATCATCGTGTTGCCATAGTGTAATGAAAATAATTAAGACAAGTCTAATGAGATTATTAGCAAAGCAGGGAAGGAAGCATCTTCTCATTCTTCCTGGGAATTAAAACCAGGTAAACATGTAACCTTCTGGGAAGCTCCTGGGAATCAAAAGGAAAAGTCTCATGAAGCCAGGCACCAAGGAAGTAGCTGCTCTTGGTTCATTTCATGTTACCTTGTTCACCTTAACACGCTGCAGCATTTCCAGCACTGCCCAGCTTCTGGGAACCCAGAGTTTCCCAAGGAAAATTCCCCATCATACACCACCTCCAGGAGCCAGTGCCAGAGCAGTCTGGGAAGCTGGCTGCCAGCAGGCAGAGCCAGGCTCCAGCTGCCACCAGGGACCCCATGGCATTTCTGCTGGGAGAAGGGCAGCTGGGGCAAAACCAGCTGTACAACCATTAATGAGTTACTAATGGCATACACAAATATTATTCTGCCTCCCCAAGAAAAAGGCCACACAGCCCCACTAAATTCAGCCTCCTTCAGAGGGCAGCTGAGTTTCAGAGCCTGGATGCAGAAACAGCTTCTCAGTTCCCTCCAGGGGCCAGTTATGTGAATTAAAATGAAAGGGATTCACAGCCAGGTCAAACTCAGGCAGGCATAGCAGTGCTCAGACATACAGGCTGCTTTAGTCTCTCTGCTAAAGTGGAGTGTGCCAAAAGCAAAGAGATTTGTAGCAATACATGGAGTAGGGAGCAGCTGAGGTCAGCACCGAGTCCAAGAATTTCCTTGAAACAGTGAGAATTTAAAAACAGGCTATTTTTTAAAATAAAGAATGAGGTCACCTTGTAGTCATTTGACAGCATGAACTGTTGTGTTTGAAAGCATAAAGACATCCTTTTAACATTAATGCACCTGAATCCTCCAGTTCAGAGATAGCAGAGCAGATGGAAAGCCTAGAGTTCAGCCCAGTTGCATTAATTTTATGCCAGGTTTTAATAGGGCAGAGTAATCCTAAAATTACATTATCATACATGTTAAGGCAAGCAGCCACCATATAAATTATGCAGTTCCATGCACTCTTAAGCTGAAAGCATTTTTCATTTTAGACAAGGACAACAAATGCTGCCAAACCAAAGGAACAAAACCACTTAATAATTTTGAAAATTGTTAATCTAGGAAAATGCAAACGATTGCAAACGATGCAAACGATTGCAAACGATGCAAAAAAGACCTTTCCCTCTGATAAGGTTGATAGCTTAATCCCCAGATCCTCTGTGTGAATTTTCCTTATTTTCCTTTTTTGTTGTTGTTTTTGTTTGCTTGTTGGTTTGTTTTTGTTTTGTGGTTTAGTTTGTTTTTATTTGATTAGCTGCAATTGTGAAACTACATGACAAAGAGAAAGCTCAAAAGAAAAAAATATATAAGGAGAGTTAATGATATGCAGGGAAAAGGTTATACAGTCAATGAAATTCCAAGGGAACAGCAATGGTACAAAGGCAGAACCATTTTACTGTGATTTACCACACAGGGGAGAGCTTGCTTTGGCTTTGACACTTGAGCCACAGAGCAGAAATGGATTCTCTGATGGTGGCACTTTATGTTAGAAAGTCATTCTTTATCCTGCATTCATCAGGGCACTTGTGGAGCTCAGCTGCCCTGCACACCAGGTGTTTAAATTTACCACGTGTATTAACACCACAACAGCTGCAGAACCATGCCCTGCCTCTGCAACAAAACTCCCTGCAGCACTCCCATCGTCCTGGTCCAGCACAATCCAAGGCAGCCTAATCCCAGAGCATGTGGATGCTCCACCAGCATCCCCAGGAGGTCTGGGGCTGCATCATGAACAGCTGTTTCTCTGCTTTTCTTTTTTTCCTCAGGTCAGAAGGTAGGGAAGATCAGAAGAGTGCTCCTGTCAACCTCAAAAACCTGAGCCAGATCCACAAATGTGTCCAGATGCTTACATTCACATCAATTTCACATGGAACTCGGTGACTAAATACACACTGCTGTGGGTACAGGTGTCACAGTTCTATTGCAAGGTGTTGCACACAAACAAATCCTTTTGACTGCAGCAGGCTTCAGTTTCCCAAAGCAATACAGGATAAGAAAACTTCCTCCATGGTCTGTGTCTGCCAGAGAGGCTGGATCTCCTCCCCACCCTCCCTGCCTGTGAGGAGGCCAGAGCAGTGCACAGGCAGGCAGAGGCATGGGAGCATCCTCCATGGCAGGACAGGAGCAGTGGCTGGGTGCTTCATCTCACTTCAGTGCTTGTTTTTCTTTTTTTTTTTTTTTTTTCCCCCAGAAAGAGGAAAGTTTTTTGGACAAGGATTTTGCTTTAGGAAACTCTGGCTTTTGAATGGCTAAAAGGAAAATAGATCTTTCTGAAGTGAGACAAGGGACAGTATAAAAATAAAGACCATTCTAGACCCTTTACAAGGAAATCGAATTGTGCTTTTTGATAATAAACTGTGCTCATTCTGGGGACTGAATACAGAGGGTTAGGCATATTTCTGACCAAGTTACTTTGAAGTGACAAGCCATGTGCTCTCCTCAGAAGAGTGTATATTTTTGTTACCTTACAGACTTTCACTCTCTACAAGATTAAAAATAACAGTGAGTTCATTAATTAGCTTTTAGGTTCCAAACACTCCACAAAAGCTTATAAATATTTTTTAAACCACAAACAAGGCTGTGCAATAAGCAAGCAAACTGTACTGTGCATTTGAAAAACAACCTAATGATGGATTTAGAGGCTTAAAGCAACTCTTTCACTGCACTTGTTGGAATCTTTAACTACACGCTTCTCTTCATCCTCAGATGTCAGCTTGTGATACTGAACTAGAGAGCTTTATAAATCTCTGGGTCAGACTGGGTTTAGTGTTGTCACACAATTACAGATTTAGCTTATTTCAGGAAGACAGCAGTTGGAACACTGCTGAGCTTTGTCAAGCAAAACACGGAATTCTACAGGAAGTTTTTAATTAGGTTTCAGACCAACAGAAGCAACTCCTAAATATCCTGGCGGTGCTTTGTTTGGATGATGCTGCCTTGCTTGGGGTTTGCCTCTGGGCTTCATTTTTTAATGATTGACACTTCTATTTAGAGACTGAATACATGGGAGCTGCTTGAAAGGGAACATTTCTGAATGCATTTCAATGTACACAGGCTTGACTCACAAAGTCTTAACACACAGCTCCTGGTAGTGGCCCCTTCCATTTTATCTCAAGATAGGAGTCTTTTCTCCACCCAGAGCAAAGTGACTGCTGTTCTCTCCTCTTAGCTGAGCACTGTAAGTAAGAGCTTCTTTTTCCCACTCTAATTTAAAACATCAAACCAAAGCAGATTTTGTTTTCTGCGTTCAGTTCCCCTGAAGAGGCAGTGCTGTTCTCCAGGAGCAATGGGTTAGAAGCAAAGTCAGCAGCTGACAGGTGCCATCTATTACCTTCACAGGAGAGTAACCCTGGAGGGCCTGCAGGAATAGTGCTGGGGAACCTCTGGTTTGAGTGGAATGAGCCCCAGGTGGGTAATAGTCAAACATAAACACTCCTGCTGTTCAGAATCCTCTGTAAAACAGGGTAATGGTTGTAATCTTTTGCTATGAGCTATACCCATTCTGTAACTGGTAATCTCAGCCCTTCATCTCAAGATTAAAGGGCCACATGTTGATATAGAATTTGTGTTCTTGGCTCCTGTTCTCTGGTCAAACTGAGCATTTCACCCTCCAGGAATGTAGTTCTGTCATTTTTTAAATTAGCAAAAAGTGAATGTAACAAAGCAAAAATACATATTAGCTGAGGGAGCTTTAAATGCCAGGGAAAGGACTTTGGTGTTGATAGATGAGAGGGAATTAGAGGATACTGTGGTAAAAATACAGGATCATGCAGGTTCTGACTTACTCAGCAGGATGGCAGTGTTTTTTAGCATCTTCTTGAAAATTGCTGTCTTTTGCAAAGGATCAGGGCTCTGTGAGCTACCAGTCAGACTCCTGGGTATTATGGAGCTGCCACAGGCAATCACTGAAATGTGTCTGTAGGTTGTCTCATGTTCAGATCATTTGAACTCATCCATGGTTAAATGACTAGAAATCAGCAGCAGCTCCCATTTTAGGCTTTGGGGAAAGCCAGTGAGAAATTCCCATGAGTGCTTGTGATCCCTCCACTCTTCCTCAGTGAAGGTGAATCTAAATGCTTTTCAACTTTTGGAAGAAATCTGAATTTGAATTTCAGTCTTTCAATGTACATATTCCTTTTTGGACTCTGGGTCCCCTGTGATTCTTGGACAAGACATTTAACAGTTGCAAGACTTGCCCTTCCTATATTTTAAAGACAGGCACTGCCCACTCTGTGGGAATGCTGTGTGAAGTGCTGACAGTCAGAACCAAGGAGAAGACATCTCCAAAACTTTTGGAGATAGCTCATATAAAAATATCACCAAACCCTGCCATCTGCCCAGGGATTATTCAGGCATCTGCCATGCACAGAAATATCTGACAGAATAAAATAGTGCATAAACCTGATCCCAATAGTAACTGATGCAACCAGCAACCTGACTTCTTTGCTGAAGAATCTGCTACCATATCACATGAGAGAGAGCCTGGTCATACCTTTCCCCTCCAACCTCACATGGCCAGATGCTGAACCCCACCTTCCAAAAGGGCTTCCCATGGGGTCATCAGGCATGAATTAATGCCATGTTTTCAACAAGCACAGAAAAAGTCCCTGGCCATGTTACCTGCCTTGGTCCCAGGTGCAGGCACACATGTACAAGGCAATGCTGCCTCTGCTCTGCCTTCAGGCACTCACTCCCCGTGCTGTGTACCAGAGTACCAGTGCTACTCCCACTGCAGCTCAGGGCTCTGAATCAGCCTCAGTCAAACAACATGGAGCACAAGAAGCAAATGTGGCTCCTGCAGGAAGCTGAACAAACTGTATAAGATACATGTTTTGAATTGAAAATGGACTGACAATGTATTATCTACACATGCCCATTTTTAAAAGGAAATTACAGAATTAACAGGAAATAATGATTATTCATATTAGGCCTGACCCCAACACTAGTAATCAGGCTGACTGCTAAATAGCTCCACAAATACTTTTCTTGTACTCAGCGGAAGTACTTAGGTAGGCAAATACTGCAGGGCCTGGCAAAAGTGGGAGAATTTGGGCTTCTCTGATTCAAAGGTTTATTATTAACAAAACCCTCGGTTGCTCAGACCCCACAGAATGGTTTCAAGTGAACAGTCACACCACTAGTCGGAGAAAGGCACACATGAGATAAAGGAGAATGAAACAGCTCACTGACGTGTTGATACACAGCTGATAAGGAAAACAAAAAACCGACTTCAAAAAATAAACCAGTTCAGTTTCAGTCGAAGCCAGAAGCAGCATCTGGTCTCGTTTCTCTCCCAGCATCAAGAAGGTGTGTGCAACAATGCTGAAGATATTTCCAATTCTAGCCATCCTTGCAGGTAAGAGTAACAAACTGAAATAGCGCTGGAACAAAGGAGCCTGTGGAAGTAAGAGAGCAGGTGAACCTGACTAGCAAACTAGGAGAACTTTTGAGATTAATTATTTCAGGATGGAATAAAAAATTATGGCTATACTGCCAGACCATCCTCTGGAAATCCACAAACTGACCCCTGCCTGGTTTTGAGCTTTCTGCTCAAGAACAGAATTTTGGCTTTGGTAGATTAATGCTTTGCTCTGATGTCAGGAAGAGGCAAAGAGCTCTTGTATGGAGCGTTCAGGTCTTTCAAGTCTTTCAAGGTCAGGTTTTTCCATATTTGGCTTTTGTCTCCCCTTGATAATAGGGCTGGAAAATGATGCCTCAGTCCCTCAACCACCAAAAAATTTGGGAGGGGGGGGATGCTTAACTTTAAGCATGCAAAGACTCTTTTAATTAAATGAGGACATAATACTTTGGGGAATCCAGGAATTTAATTTTAATTTTAATTTTATTTTTAATTTATTTTTAATTTTCCAGGTATAGTAAAAACTATGTATTAGTCATATTTCAAGGTCATTTCATTGTGCTAAGCTTTACTTTTAATATATACAGAAGCAGTCATTTTAATGCTCCATGGAGATAAACAGCCCCTGTATCCACTACAGAAAATGAAAGCTAGTTTCCACATCTTCTTTTCCAGGTGGAATTATCTGATTTGGGTGCCATAGAAATATTTTAAGTAGCTACTCCTGGAGTTTAAGTGTTCTAACTCTCACACACATATAAACCCAACAGATTTTTACCTTAGATATGAAAAGTAGTTCAGAAGTGGTACCATATATACTTTTCAAAGCAATGTCCTCTAATTTGAAAGTTCTGGATTTAAGACTAGCAATGTGCCCATGTTGGTGGGCACTACTGACTGGGGGTTTCTGTTGTGGCTCAGAAAAGATCAGCAAACTTGGATTTATTTCATGAGTGTTAAAAACTGCAAAGGACTTCAGTGAAAGTGGGAGATTCCTAATTCACTGCAATGACTTTCCCTGTGGGAAGGAAACAGTCTCACTATAATATTGATGAGTAAAGAAGTGGATCAGCCATTTTTAACAAGTTATGGTCCTGTTCACACAAGCTGTTTTCACTATGTTATTTCTTATTTGTGCACTTTTAAAAATTTAAGCCAAAAGGCCTGTATGTAGGAAATGGGATTAGGGGTTGGAAGCCATAAATGAAAAGTGAAACTGCATTAACATTCATGGTGAGGAAACAGGCTCTGTGGGGCCAGTTCACTCTGCTGTCAGTCAAAAGATCCATGTTGCAATTAGCATTGGTTTAAACAGCCTTTTCACTTGAGTGAAGATTATTTCAATTAAATGTATTTCTTCAAAATATAGTTTTATGGAAACTAGAATACTTTGTGGAGTAATTTTTTGCTAAAATTAATTTCTTCTGGAAAAGTTTTTAACAGTCAGACTCTGTGGCACTCCTGACTCTAAAACCAGAGAATGATAAAGTAAATATGTGGAGCAGATGACTGGAAAATGGATGTTTTCAGCAGAGTAACATTGTGTTGAAAGAGAGTACCTGTAATCCTGCAAAGAGCAGAAAATAAATACACATCAACTGTGGCAGGAAACAATCATCCTCTGGCCAACACTAATTCTTAAAGCTGAGAACAGTGAACTGAGATACCTAAAATAATATGGCACAGCTTTTCTATTAGATCTCACTAAGGACTAAGCTGCTGTGAACTCACAAGACAAGCAGAACTGGCAGCCAGTCCTGGGATCCCCTCTTTCCCCAAGGCAGGTTTGACACATTTAGGTCAGTCTCCAGCCATTCCTGTGACACTATATTATATGTCTTCACATAGAATATAAATCTTCTTGTAGTTTAAACCCATTCATTTCATCCTAGCCACCATCAACACAGAAAGTATATTATTCCTTTCCTCCTTGCAGTGAGCTTTTACTGTTGAAGCCATCAAACAAGGAAAACAGTTCAGATAGGTTTGCATACTGTATTAACTCATGAATTTACAATATTAAATAGTTTAAAATACAAAATAGATAGTTTCTTTCTATAAACAATGTTTTCTCACACAAGGCTGTTACTTTCAGCAAAATACTCTTTAGTATTACTGCAGATTCTGCTTAAACTCTCAAAAGCAGCACCCCAACATAATGCACAGATCCTGCATTGAGAAAAATATTTTACATCTTTGTCTCAATCATTAATATATGCAATAAACCCACGAGAAAATTATTATAACATGAAATTCTCACCTTGCCTATTTTGCACAGAAAGCTCCAAAATGTTTAATGTTTTCCATCCCATTCAAAAGAAATACATTCTCAGTCTGAATCTTTAGACATTAGCTTTCAAACTGGACTCAGTGACCTACCAAAACCCTGAAATTCAGACTTATTTTTCTGACAGTTCTATCTTTGCTGTCATGTGTCATCATGGCTAGTAATTCACAGAGGATAGAAACAGATAAATACTGTAAGGTGGTGCTTGGTTCCTTTCATTACTGTGATTGTGTAGTCAAGACTGATCAGAGTCTTGGGAAGGGCTCACAAGTTGTGTTTGCTCCCTTTCTGCTCTGAGCACAACAGAAAGGGCTGCTCGAGTTATCAAAGAGCCCACACAGTAAAAGCACTTCCAAAAAGGTTTGTTTGATTTTTCCAATGTAATAGCATTGGGGAAAAAAAACAGCTTCTGGAGGTAAACACTTAGAAACCTAAACAAAAGCAAAGTAATTAGCAAAAGAAAAGCAGAGAAAAGCTGCTGGTCCAGCCTGAGGGATCCAACAGTGCCACCAAGTCCCAGTCAGAACATAAGGGTGTATGAAGTGAGACTACTGTGGGTGATGATGCTCCACAGTGAAGGAGATCAGATATCTTCCAAAATAACTGCAAAAAAACCCAAAAAGGACAAGAAAGATGTAAGAGAGGGTTAGACACAGCTGTGAATGAGAGTGCAAGCACAGGAGAGCACTGTGAGTGCAGAAGAAAGGTTCAGTTTTACCACAGACTCTTAGTGAGAAGATGAGTATCAGCCAATGAGAACAAGTATGGGTTTTGGAACTCTGCTTTTTAAGAATATTATTTCTTGTAAGGGCACAAGTATTCTGGGGGATTTATTTTCTTGCTAGCTTTTACCCAGTCCCAGCTTGTTATCTCTGAAATTTCCACCCAAAGCCCAAGGGAAACTGTACTGAAAAGGAGAACAGCCAGATCCATCCTACAGTTTCTTCAATAACCCAGAGTAATAATTCCTGCACGGCTCCCAGGGCCAGCCCCAGCTGACCTCTCCTCTCCACACCTCCTGCCCACAGGCCACACCAGCGGGGTCGTGGTGACCGTCCCTGAGAAGACAGTGAATGTCACGACAGGTGGAAATGCAACCCTCCTCTGCACATACACCAGTGATGGACTCCTGGGAAATTTCTTTATTCAGTGGAGCTTTTACAGTGCCAAAGAAAGCCAGCTGCATACCGTAAGACATTTCTTTATTATTACTATGAAATTGTATTTGAGATATCCTTAAGTCCTCAAAGAGTCTCGTTATGTTTGATGGGGTTATCCTTACTACAAACCAGGTAATGTTGGGGTTCCTACCCTAGAGATTAAGGACTGCAGTGACATTTAGGGGCAGATGAACAAATTATCTAGGCTCCTAGTTCCCACTGACATGCCTGAATGCCTTCACAAACTGATGAGAAATTACAAAAGTGATCCATGTACTCAAACAACTTGCTCTGTCACACAGGAAATGGGAAGCAAAGACCAGGTGTCTAAAAATCACCCAAGTGCTGCAGCTCCTGGACCAGCTCCCTTTTCTCTTGTCTGGCAGATATTTCCTGCCATTGTGAAAGCTGCTTTCCTGGTGAGACGCCCTTGCCTATGACAATGTGTTGTTCCCCATTTAAGGGTCAAATGCGAGCTCCTTGACTCAGGCACTGCAGTTGTCTTTTGGCAGCTCAGTAAAAAGTGCTGTGCATAACAGTGGACTGTGAGCACAAAGTGAGCAGCAAGTGTTGGCAGCACTCTGCAGAAAGTTGTCATAGCAGGAAATTTGCCACAGCAAACTTGCATTGGTATTTCCCAGCATCCCATGGCTGTCACTGTGGAAACAGAACAATTACAGGTCAAGAGCAAATGGTCCCTGCCCTTCCCAAGACCCCAAAAGGCTGCAGTGCCAAACAATATCATACTCTGGGGGATAATGAGACTGTGTTGTAGGCTGGAGTGTCAGCATGGATGGGATTGGGAAGGACACCAATACCAGGCAGTGACTTGGTCTAAGCCTGAGCCTCTCATGTGGCTGTAAAGACCTTGCAGAGCAGCCTGGTCTGCCTGGAAGGGGTCAGGGATGGGATGTATATCTGCCTATATGTACTCACACTACTGCCCAAACTTCAAGAACTATCTGTTAATCTTATGTTTTGTTGGGGAAATGAACCCATGAATTTCATTCCCAGCATAACACATAGGGTATGAGCTCCCATCAGCTCAGTCCTGACAGGGGGTGAGCAGTCAGCAACACATTCCTTTATAAGAAGAAATCCTAATTAGAAGTGTTGCTGAATCCTTGAAGACGACTGAGATTCCTCTTCCATGCCCTGGTGTCAGGCTTGTGCTTGTGGGACAATCATTTCCCATTGTTTTTATCCTTTTGCCAACATTTTTTTTTCTGGAAGTTCAATCCTCCTGCCCGGTGTTACAGCTGAGAGTTGATGTAAGGATTTGACTTGGAGGACTGTCACAGTCCACACTCAGGATATTTTTCTCCTGTTCATTATTCTTTCCCAATAATATTTCAGTAGGAGGCTTGCCATTGCTGATGCAAGTGCACCTTCCATTTGGTTTATCAATTAGAGCAGAATTAGCATGTAAATTGCAGAATGTGCAGGTTGTAATATATTTGGCATTGAACAGCAGTAGCCAAAATGTAAGAAATGGCAATTTAACCTAAGACAGAACTGCTCACTCACCTGCAGTATATCACAGCCACAGATAAAGCCTTATATCAGTGCTAAGTGCAAACCCTGGGCCCATCCCAAATTCTGACCCCAGCTGAATGCCACACTGATGTAGGCACACCTCGCCTGATTGTGTAGTTGTTACTCATTGTTTGCTTTCTTCAAGTTAAAACTAATTTATTACATGAAGAATTATTCCTGAAAGGCTGGTAGCTACAGGTTTCCTAAGTTGTATATAGTACAATATCTTATAATTTTGATCCAGTATGTTACATCTTCAATTATAATTGCCTGTTCAGGTGGGAAATACAGTACTGACATAGGATCAAGCCCATCTTCTCCAGGTTTGATTAGAGTCTTTCTGTTCTACTTGCATCAAATTTTCCATATTGCAACACACTAAATGCCATACATTTTTCTGATCACAATCAAGAGAAATAAGTAGATTGCAGTTTAAAGTATTTTAAAAGGAGAATCACACAGTTTCAAGAGATCCAGGAGGGGAAAACCATTTGTAAACTGTGGCTAATGATAAGGAAAATACCCCCTGAAAATTACAGTCATAAAATAGTGTGGGTAGTTCAGAATACACTCAACAAGACCTAACCCATGCAAGACTACCAGATGTCAGGGAAACTTAATGGATCAATCCCTCCAGTGCTCCCTCCTGGCTTCTGCAGCTCTCACTACCAGCACAGGGAAAGCTGTGCCTATAAGGTCACGAGAAACACTGCTGGGAAAAATTGCAGCTGGATTCCCCCGTCTGAAAGTAATTCCATGGCAAATTCACACATTTGTAATGGCTGTGTTTGTGATGGGTGATTTGCATTTTCATTACATAAAGTCAGTTCAGTCTGGAAAGGCCATGGGTTAGTGCTAATCCCCTTCTCCTTGAACACCAAGGCACACTTTCCTCTCCCTGCAGCTCCAGTTCTCCTGGGCTGGCAGGCTCAGTGAGGCTCAGAGGGTTCCCTGTGCTCCCTGGAAGCTGCTGCTGTCCCTGGAGGGTGCAGGACTGGGGCACTGCTCTTTTTAAAATGTTTCAGCAATGTTTTAATTCAGTCTTGTATTACTTGACCCTGTATTCTTTTACCACCACCTGGCAATTCCTTACCATTTTGAACCTACTCACAGTGAAATTAATGGTGTTAATGCAAACACTGGCAAGAAAGGCTTGTGATTGCTTGTGGAAAATATGGTTTAAGAAATCACACAACACAGCTGAACATAAAGTTGGATTTTCACCCTCCCTCTGAATGAGGCTGGTATTTCTATTGCAGGCTGATGACTCTTCTGAATTTCAGAAAGGATTGGGAGCCTGAAAGCCCACATGTTTTTCTCCCACAAGTTTAAACAAAAAGATAATCTCTCTACAAACCTGGCTCTGCCCTGGTGGCTTGGCACATTGCTGAATTACGTTTCACATTTTGTTCCAAGTAGGGAACATATGCATGAAAATGGAGGAGGTTGCCAGCTTTGGCTTTCATTGTTTAGGTAAAACAATACTAATATGCAATTCAAAATATATTTAATATGCTGGTAAGATGACAAATCCAACTATATTGGAAAGACTGGCACCATATCTTCCTGAATACCAGAACAATAGCTTGACTTTTAACTGGAATAAAATTATTTAATTTTATGAGATACTTAGGTTCTTCTAACAGATCCATAACAAATTACCAAACACTTCCTTATAAATAGCATATATTTGCCCTGAAAAATTTGTTGAAAATTCTGGCTCTACTAAAAATTTGCCATTTTTTCAACAACTAATTGGATAACATTTTCAAATTCCATTTTTGAATACTGGAAAATTCTGCCAAATATTTTGAAGACAGGAGACTTAGAAGTTTTGTAAAAAATTACAGAAAATACATCTTCTTCCACCTACTAAATTTTAAAATAATCCTGACATCTTACTGAATGCTAGATGTCTTGATGACCATGTTATTCACATGGGCACTACACTCAAAATAATAAGATTAAGCAGAGGAGATATTCTCTATAACAAATATGTGTGGAAAAAATTATTGATTTTAATAAATGTTTATTTAAACAATTGATAACATGGTCCTTTCTCTCTACAGTGGCAACAAGTAACAGGGCAAGCTGTAAACATTTATAAATGTTATGTATAATTAAGACAAATTTATACCATTAAGAAGCTTTGGGCTTTAAGCATTAATGAATGGGAGGGTTAAATTACTAGATTTTAGGACATAACATATAAAAAGTAGAGGCCAGAGGTAGCCCTTTATTTTACACTGCCACTTACAGTACAGATTTTGCAGTGTTTTGAGATCCATAAGCTGAGGTACAGTCCTGGCTGGAGTGAAATCAGTAAGGCCAGGATCAGGACTAGTGCCAGTGTTAATTTAATGTAATGTAAGTATTCAGCAGCAGATTTTACCTTGCCTCAAGGGCAGGCTGTGCTTTCATTACTTTGCAGCCTGCTACTGATGCAGATCTGCCTCCCAGCACAGCCTTGTGAGGTTGGTTTTGTCTTTTGCTGCTTGTTGTGGTGTTTTCCTGCCCTGTCCACCCTCCCTAGGGCTGCCACAGCTCCCACCATGGCAGTTACACCCTGGGCAAGGAGGAGACACCACAGCCAGGCTGCTCACAGGCAGCACAGTGAAAAGGGAGCAAGCAAACAGAGCCAGCTGTTCACAGCACTCTTTTGAAGACAGCACAGCTTTAGTGGGTGAATATAAACTTTTTTTTTCTAATTGAGCCTAACTCTGCTCTTTTCCTGAGAAGTTTCTCTAGTAGAAGTAATTTCCCTCACTTGAACTTAATAATATAAGTATAAAATCATGGAAAACAGGATGCTATACATATTTTTAACTTTTTATTTTTGCCATTTAGCCCTTAGCAATATGCCCTTTAATGCTGAATTTAAGTTTTAAATAAAAGCTCCCAGGCAAGGATCTTGAGAACTTTCCAACACGGAGTGATCTCTATTTTACATCTCAGCAAGCTGAGGCTAACACCACTCTGCTCACCCAGGGTACATCACAGCCTGGCCTGGTTCATAAGGTGAAGTCTCAGCTCCTGTTAAGACCTGCATCTGTGCTTCATTTCATGCTCTGAGTCACTCAGCTGGCCCCAGTGTAAAGCACCTAAGTAAATGTTTGAAAGCTGAAGCCTCTGTTGACTCTTCACAGGCGAGGCTGCAGCCTTGCAAAGCTAAATACAACTCCTGAACCTGACCTGGGCCACACCTGGAGCCTCCAGCCCAGGCCACCCACAGCTAAAGACAATGAAATGATCAGGGACACTACCTGGCTAACCAAGGTGTGCCCAGGGCAGGATTCTTGATTGAAATTTTAAATTCATTATATGAGTAAAGGTCATGGATGCCTGTTACTTTTAGGCAAAACAGAATTATTGATAGACTTCTTATGAAAATCTTCTCCAAAAAAAAGCGAGCTTGTGGCACATTGGTCAGCAACAATGGACAAGGAGAGGAAGCCCAAAAGAGGAAAGAGGCAAGCAGAGTGACCTGAGCACAGATGTGTCAGTTCTTTCCACCCTAACACCCCAAATTCAGATTGCCAGTAGTCCCACCAGCAGCACAACTCTGCTGCCCAGCACAAAGCAAGGCACAGCCGTGGCCACTGGGCTGCCCCAGTTGAGAGCCAGAGGCCAGCCAGTCCTGTATGTGGGGGGTTTCCATATTAGCTTCTGAAAGAACAAATTCCCCTCCATGTAGTCTGAGCAGTTCAGGGAACACCTTCACAGACTTTCAGCCACAAGACACCAGAGATCCTGTGCTGCAGAGGCTGTCAGTGCTGCAGGGGACACCCCTGGGAGCAGAGCAGCCCATTCCAGCCCATGAGAAAGATGGGCCTGTCTGAAGCACCTCCTGAGGAAAACATCCTGGAAAGGGCCTCTCTCATCCATAAGCATTTCTTTTTGCCTAGAGCTGATATTTTAAAACTGAGTTTTATCTAGCACTTAGAGCAGGCACTGTAAGGAACAGCTTCATGGGAAGCAGAGGCAACACCTCCAAAGCAGAGGAATGGAGCTGCTGTTGTCATGTCACTGCTGCTGGAGTGACTCTGGATGTCAGTGGGACTATGGGGGACTGCCTGTGGCTATCACAAAGGGAAGTGCAGACAAGAAGAAAAGAATCAGGTTGTAACTGGGGTGTTTGGAGCAAACATTAATCTTAGTTTGCCTAACTTGAGGTAGAATTTAGGATCATCTTGCGGTTGACAAGGCCTGAGATACTTTCTGCACAAAACACTGAACACGAGGCACCCTGCCCTCGTGATCAGCATGGATGGTAGGTGGGGAGCTGTGTGAGAAATGACTCTTTGATTTTGGGGGAACATTTAAAGTCTCATTTAACTCTCAGATCAGCACATTTTTGCTCAAATACAGCATTCCCCGTGTCATGGTATTCTGAGTATGGATGAAAAGTCAGTCAGTCTTTGTCAAAAGACGGTGTATGTGACAGATGCACGGGGAAGATGTAGCTGGAGATACAAGGTAAGAAAACAATCCCCATAATCTTAAGGGGGAAACAGAGCTAAATATCTTCTACTATATTTATGCTACTGTGAAACCTGTATTCATATTCTGTATTGAAATCTCAAAACCAGCACATGACTGAAATAGGTTGAACCTGATGCATTATCCAGAATTTTTAACTCACCCTATTTTTATTGCATTTTTCTCTGTCAAAATTATTTTGGATGTAGCTGTTGTGTTGGGGTTTTTCCTCCCCCCACCTATTCTAGGTGGCTGAATTTGCACCTTCAGGAATATTCTACCCAAAGGGTATCTGAAGGGTGTGTGCACCCACAAGGAGCCTCTGGGCTGAATGTGAGCAAGACTGGACAGCCCAAACTTGGGGCTACATATTTACATAGAAAAAAAAAATCATCCTGGATCTCCTTTCTAGAATATAAAACCATTTTGAGATGTGATGGATACTGAGGACACTGAGCTGAACCAGCTTCCTTTCAGCTGTCAGCTCAGCGTTCCAGCCATAATCCATTCCAAACTCCCTGACTGCAGCATGGTTCCTATCTCACCATGAGTACAGGGTACAGCCAATGTAAACTGGCATCTCATAATAACTGCTGAAGAGCAGTTACACCAAATGCACTAAGAAAACACATTTGTTCTTGATGGGAATTATTCACTAATAGCTCAGCCACAAGAATGATACTGTGAGAACATGAAAGAGCTGCTCCTTCAATATATTTGCATCAGTTAAAGCTGCTGAATGATTAATCCTCTAAAGGCTTCTGACTCCCTCCCTATTTTCTTCTACCAATGCACTATTGTGATGAGACATTTCTTGTCATTGTTAATATTTTCAATTCCTAGTGCAAAAAGCCCAGTAAGGGATATTCCTATAATATGCCTGCTATCTTCTGGCAGATCAGAGTTTTGACAAAAATGTGTGAAAAGAAGCTGTGGATGAAATAAAGGATTTGGGCCCAGACTCAGTCATGTGACATGTCAAAGAAACCAACAGATGTGTGAACATTTGCTTTCTTAGCTAGCTGAGTTCAGAATCTGAGCTTTGGGCCTTCATTAACACTCTGTGGCATTTGTTCTCTCATTACATGGTAAGATGCTTAAGGAAGTGATGAACATTTTTCCCCCTTGTTATTTTATAAATCCTGTCTGTCCTCAGAATTCAAAAAGAGATCACAATCTCAAACCAGCAAAGTCGTTAATATCTTCCATTTTCTAGTAACTTGAGAAAATGTCAAACAGAAAATGACAAACAACCCAATGACAGGGCCCTCTGGATGCTCTCTTTCCAGCTCTCCAGGCAAAGACTGTGAGTCACACACTGAATCCATCAGAAAAACGTCATCCAACAGGATCCTAGAGCTTTACATGTGCTGGTGGGGGAAAGGGAGAAGAGGCTGGGGGAGGAAAGACAGGTACTGGAAAAGAGGTCATGCCCTGAAAATGTCCTCCAGTCAGGAAGCTGGGATTCTGTGGAGATTAAGCAGGACACTTTGTAATGCCCCTTCAAGTGCATCCCATAACTGTGATATCCATAAGTACTAGGCATGTACAGCATTGTGATGCAGTGACTCCAGGAGATGAGAATGGGAGGAGTATTGACCTGGAAATTATGAAGGAGTCCATCCAAAGCCATCTTAAAGACACATACTTATGCACATTCTAGTATATATTTGTCCTGTCAGAAGAAGAAGAGAAGCAGAGGGAGGCATGTTTCTTCTAATTTCCTGCCTGCTTCTTCACACACCCCCTTCACACCCTAAGGAAGATCTTTCTACAGAAGTTGTACAACAAAAACCTGTAGGTGGGCTCCTCACTCTCTGCTGAACATCTGGCAGCCTTTGAAAGTTCTCAACTCAGCCTCAGCTCTGCTTCCTCTGCAGGCAAATGTATTCTACACCATCACAGGAGAAACTGCCTGTGGACATGAAGGGTAACCCCAGCACGGCCCCAGAAGGCCTGGAAGAATGGCTGGAGACAGCAGCTCTAGGCACTGCCTTGCCCACAGGCTGAACAGCCAAACTAAACTGTAACCCTTTCTAAGGTCAGAGATGTCTTCTGGGCAACTTTGCTGTTTAGCAGAAACTAGTGGCTCAGATTATGAAGTTATTAGGGACAACAGTTTTAGGAGTGATAATCTCCACTACTTTTTCTCTCAGTTGTTTGATTAGTCACCCAGGCAGCTGCTTCCATGAAATGTGAAAAGGCACCTTTATATAATAACTTGCCTGAACAAACTAGCTGGTAAGGAGGAGCAACAGCCATTAATGCACCCTCAATATTGTTTCTGCTCTGGTAAATCATCAACTTCACTAGAGCTGCTCATGATTTGCTTGAGGACACGAAAAGCTTTTTGTTTGAAGGGAAGCACAGCAGATTTCTTTTGTATTTGTTTGCATTCAAGATGGTGCACTTAAAATATATTTATCACACCAGATTAAAAAGGTTTTCAGAAAAAGTCTACCATTGACTAAATATACAGTTTTCCCATACACACATTTTAGGTAATATGGAAAGAAAAGTCAATGATGTGTGTCTGTAGGAGAAAACATTAGCTGGCAGTTGCCCAAAACCAAAAAGTTTTCTATATCTTCAATAGAAAACAATATTTTTACTTTTGAATCGAAACAGAAACACTTTTGCAAAGATTTTCATATCAGTTTTCTGAAAGCCACAAACCAGCTTTTCAAGGACAGCATAAAACCACTTTGAACCAGGGTTTAAAATATCCATTTTGAATGTATTGTTTAAAATGGACTATGAATTCACAGCCAATTAACTGAAACATATTCCTCTTAAATGAAATTTCCTGTGTACACAATCTAATCATACCTCTGGGACAAGATATACACTCAGCAATTAATCAGAACATTATTCAGCCTTTTTGGTGTTTACTACCTTCCTTCAGGGAATGAACTCCAGAGCCATGGAGATAAGCATGGAACAGGAGAGAACAGAGAACAGGCAGGAGCCTGCAGAGGAACTGAACACATTGCCTGAGAATGTTTCACTGCCTTTATGTTCATGGCTGACAAAAAATGACCCAGTAAGACTCTGTTTGATTCTACGAAGAGAAGAAATAGTCTCTGCTGTGTTGGCACCTGCCTCAGATTTAATAGCATATACCAAATATTTTCTCTGCATTCATTGACTCAGAAAGAGAGAACACAGGGGCTTCATTTTTCAGTGCATTTTATGAGGACTTGAGCACGTAATCCACCCTGACTCCAGGTCAAATACACCAAGGAGCACTTGCTCCTCTACAGTGTTTACTGGCATGCCCTGACTGCATTTACAACTTGCAGTGCCAGTCTTATTCCCAGGAAGATGGGCTGTATCTAAATGAGCACTCACTGGACCCCTTCTGCTACTCTTTACTCTCACATAATCCCAGATCACTCTCAGGTAGACTGAGTAGAATTTAACCCCTTTTTCCAACAACCAAGCCTTTAATAGGGTATGATGGGCCTGCCACTTCTCTCATGCTGCAGCAAGATACACATGACTTCATTTAAATCATTGTAGAGCTTAATTTCACATTCAGTGTAAGGAGCTCATGGAACCCCTTTCACTGCCCTACTCCAACAGTGCAGCTGATGGAGAGGAGGAAATCCAGGCCATCACTATTGAGAGCTATCCAGGGACATCAGCCTTAGAAGAGGCTGAAGACAGAAATCACAGTTCTTGTAACTTCAAACTCTTGCAAGAAACAGTGACAAATATTAGTCTGCTATTGCTCACACTCAGATAAATGTAGAATGAGACTAATGTGGCCAGCGTGTTTTTGTAATTCCAAGTAGACAACTTTTTTGATGAGTGATTTGTTTAAACCAAACTGCCTATTTTGAACACTCTCTTTCCCCAAGGAATACAGTGTGTCCATCCAAACTCTGGTTTGGCAATAGAGTTCCATCTCTGGAAATTTGCAAAGCATAAAATTAGATTTTAAACTGATGGTATTGTATGCACACAATGGAAACTGGGAGGAGTATCCAGCTTCAGCTGACTTTCTAACCAGGTTTGTCATCGAGCTGACCCTGGTACCTCTTATGCTTCTCCACTGTACCAGCAGTGTTCCACACCTTGGGAATGCTTTGGTGTTCAGAGCCCTGCATCAATTGTACCTGGTGTTTGTAATCCTGGGGCAGGGAAAGATAAAGTCTGGCTGAGGAGTATGCAAAATGGCTCTTGAGATAGGGCCAAGCTGCAGTCCTGGAGCTGCTGGTGCTGTGCAAGCTGGATTCTGACCTTCATTTCAAAGCCATATCTTTGCATAAACCAGCTGTGCTCTGACAGTTTTGGAGTGTACCTTGCTTTAAGCTAATAAAGGCTTTTAGATAACATTCCTTAAAGACTTCAGTCAACACCATATCCGGGAGGATAAACAGAATTAAGAATTAATATTCTTAATTCAAAATGCAATCAGTTGATCTGCAAAATAAAGCACATTGTACTTCTCGCCTGGGGATCTGCAGTATCCCTAAAAGGCAGGGAACTTTGACCAAAAGGAAATTTTGATACTAGTCAAGTGAGAATGGCTTGTGAAGAGGAGTCTGTGAAACTTTTTCCTACAAGCATTTTCCCACTATTTCATTAAAAAACATGCTGTTACTTCAACTTCACTGATGATTCTGGAATACTGCCAGTAGGAACAATGTTAGATCTATTTGGGTCACAACCTGTAATTCTATATGGACACCTCTCACCAGTTTAGAGAAATGACTGAGTGTGCTGGAACTGTTCACTTTGCCTAGTGTGTGTATGTAGATGCTGGGGGAACATATTGCCTGCCCAAATACGTCACTTTCCTACAACACTATCATTACCACCTCAGAAAAACAATTAACGAATCATAGTTTTCCACATCTTTGTTCTTTCAGATCTTGGTTTCAGAGCAGAGTTACATTGGACAGAGGGCAGGTTCTCCTTGAGAACTACTATATTTACCCCAGAGCAGATGAGATACTGCAGTTCCTAAACAGACTCAGGGCTCAAGGCTCAGACTGCCATCCAGGCTCTGCAGTGAACACAATTCTACCTCTCCTTTCCATCAGTAGACAACAATTTTGGGCTTATGAGGCCACTTCTATTCCACAATGCTGCTAAGAGCAATTGATACTACTGAAGTCAGTGAAATCAGTCAATGTTAAATCAGCAATTTTTATCTGGGAGGAAATGCTGCATTCCTTAGAAACATTTATCCTTACTATGCCTGTCATTTGGCAAATCATTCTTTTACTATTTAGTAAAAGGGGAACTTCTTGATCTCAAATAGGAATCCCCCAAGCACTGAGGCCAGCAGGTATTCTTTACTTCCTCCCTGATATAAATTCAAAAACCCAAGATAGTCCATGACTGCCTCCAAAGCTGATGACACAAACAACAACAGCATGGCTGCTCTAATTGCATGTGTGATGACTCTGCTCTGTTCTTGCACTGCATCCTCATGGCTTTCAAATTTACTGCCAACAGATCAGGTGCCTTGTTTGCTTAGACCTTTGTCTTGTGAATTCATTTCAGTCCTCTGTTTGCCAGATTCTGTTTGGAAAGCTCTGCAGCCACCCACTTTTTCCAATGACAGGTCCATCCTTGTCATAATCTTCTACTGAGCCACTTATTAATGATATCACAAATTATCAGTGCTTCACTTAATACCATTATTCACTGTGCATGACTTTGCATTTTTTCACAAATTTGTCATGATGGTCAATGTCCTCACTTGTGTTTTTGCAATTGCATCAGTCTGTGCTTGGAGTATCCACAAAGATTTTGCTACTGTCAATTACACAATTAAAAATACCATTTCTGAAAAGCTTGTCTTTTAAGAACCTGTAGAAGTATGTATTCAAATGTAATATGTTTTCATTCCTGCTTTCTTGGGAGAGGAGGCAAGAAAGGGGGTGACATTGCTTGGCTTATATCAGAAATCAAATATATTCTGAGTACCAAACAAAGCAGCGAGATCTTTTGTTATTAAACTAACAATTGTTTCTTTATCACAGATCTATTATTATTCAGGAGGCCAGTCTTACTCCTATGGAGCATTTAAGAACAGGATAACAGCTTCAACAAGTCCAGGGAATGCATCAATAACAATCTCCAACATGCAGCCCTCAGACACTGGTTCCTACACCTGTGAGGTTTTCAGCCCTCAGGGTGATGCTGGACAGAGTCAAAAATCTGTGATTGTCAATGTGCTGGGTAAGTGCCTCCCCTCTCTGTTGCTGTATTGTCTTTTTCATCCCATATTATGAAACACTGAATTCACAGCTCAAAAGACGTAGGGCCAGAGGGAATAACAGGCTGTGGTAAACAAGGCCCATGATGCAGAGGGAAGCTCCCTGAGTCACTGCTGCAGTGTTTCCAAGGGCTCTGGAGGCAGGCAGAGCCTGGGTGCCCTCTAGCTTCCAGCCACAGCTGACCGGCTTCCACTCCACAGCTGCCTTTGCCTGAACTGCAGGCAAATCTCATTCTCCCACCACTGGCTTTCAGAGTCACTTTGTGCTCTCAAAACGTTCCCTTATGTAAGCAGGCATGAGGGTGGCTACAATTACCCAACTTCACTCCATTTTTCATACTGGAAAACAAAGTGATACTAGTTTTGGTCATCATTTTAGCTGGGAGTGACAAATTTTCACTAAAACCATTACATGCAGTCCCAGCACAGTCCAAAACTTAGCTAAATTTCCCTAATGTTGATCATGGTGACTTGCATAAATCTAGGGAGAGGCGGCAGTACAGCCCAAGAGTTCTGACTCACATCAATTCCCAAAACTTCTGGAAACTTAGTATTTGTTAGATGAAAGTAGTACAAAGTTTGTTTCATGTAGAAGAAAGCAATAGTTCAACCATGAACAGACAGAACAGAAAGGGTGAAAAGCAGTGGAATGAGATATTTTATTTCCTAATAAGATAAAAGATTGTACTAACCCCATATAATAATTCCTTTTATTATGAGAATTCATACCCAATCAGAGTGACAAATCATAGACATATGGGAATGTGATTCCAACATCACTTGCCTATTTTCTAGGGATAAGAAAAATATATATGTAAACTGATTTCCTGAAAAACCAAAGTACTACTGATAATTCTCATCTAAAATTCCCAAAATAAATAGTAAATCTTGGAGCAGTTGAGTAAAAGATTACACTTTTTACATGAAAACCAAGAAAAGTTGCTGGTTTGGGCTATGTTCATTGGTGGTGGTTTCCCTTGACAGCACTCTAAAGAATCACAAAAGCATATCTGGAGGTAGGAAATGAAAAACAATGGTGTAAGTGAAGACAGAATCTTCCCTTTTGTGCAAAATGAGGACATTATATAAAAACAGATACATTTTTTAACAGAACTATAGCTGATTTATTTCCTTCACAACTGTTAATATACTGAAAGAATTGGGCCTTGATCCTCTCCCTCTCTGTGGAAAAGCTCCTGCCATGTCTCTAAAGAAAATGATGCTGCTATGTGGCAGAATGGTGTATGGTGAATAGTGAGTGGCCCATTACAATGAAAATAATTGATAGCTGTAGTCTCAACACCTCCCTAACAGTTGATATGCAAATGGAAGATAATAAATCTGTATCCTAGGCCATGTACATATATTTAATATTACTCAATTTTTTTAATGGGAGAGGCTTTGGTCAGTTCCATAAATGAGACTCTGCTCTTGGATGGAAACCTGTAGATGGGGCTCAGGTCTTTGCTCAGAGCAGGGTGGTACCAGGACTTGAGGTGGATGTTTGCAGCCCGGGTGTGCACTCCTGATGTGCCCGTTCTTATTTTACAGTCAAACCATCAAAACCTTTCTGTAAAGTAGAAGGAACCCCTGAAAAAGGCCATCTGATCTACCTCCTCTGCAACTGTGAAGAGGGATTGCCCCGCCCCACCTACCGCTGGTACAAAGTCGATGAGAACACCCTCAAGCCTGTGACAGAACAACTTGGTATGTAACTACAGGACTAACATTCCATGCTCAGGATCTGAAATTCCAGCATTTCAAATGCTGTGTATCATATAGGCTAATTAAAATTAATCCTCCTCTTCCAATAATCAATATCACAGAATCATATTTTTACTTATTCAAATCAACTGACAGCTGTCAAAACCACAGGATGCTTTTTCTATTTAATATATATACATAAAAAAAAGTTTAAATTGTTAAAATGAGATAAATATTTATATCTTTACTCCTCTCCTCCCTTGAAATTTTGAGTGAATTTAAGTTGAATCAATTTGTCATTCAAGTAATAGCACATCCTTCCCTCCCAGAAATTTTCTGGACCTGTTACATTTTCATTTGTGGAGTCACACAGACAACCATAGTATCAGTGTGGGTAAAACCTCAGCCAGACTGGTTGGCAGAGTAGGGGTTTCTAATACACCCCTAAAGAATCTACTGGAGCAATTTTCAAGGAAGGTAAATGTTTTATTTTAAAGAATACAAAAAAACACCACACAAATAAGTCAATAATTGGTGAACTCTTTTTCTAATATCTGAATAGCTCTGTGTTACCCACTACAGAGAACTGTTTGCCTCTACAGAATACAAACAATAACGTGTACCTGCTCCTGACTTGTCACAGATCCAAACTCTGGCATCCTTTACATTGGCAACCTCACCACCTTTGAAACTGGCTACTATCGGTGCATAGCCAGCAACCTCCTGGGGAACAGCACCTGTGAGCTTGACCTAACAGCAAAACGTAAGTGAAATACATTAAAGGCATCACATCTTTGATGGAGGACATACACAGCTTCAGGAAAATCCTTTAACAACTTTGAAGCTTAGATTTGGTTTTTTTCAAGTAAGAACACAACAGGATTTTGAGAGCTCTGGAGTTTTCATCCAGGCCTGCCCAGACTTTACAATGACCTAGAAAACTGATTTAACATAACTTAACATTTAACAGACATTTAACAAACTTAATATTATATATTATAACTAATATAACTAATATATATATATAACTAATATATATATATAACTAATATAACTAAACATTTAACAAACTTAATTTCTTGCAAGGAGCAGGAGCCAGACCTGGTTCTGACTGCAGAGTCTTTACTGAGAACAGACAGACAAGGAGCTTTGAGCAGTTTCTTCCATCCAACAGTCCCACTAAGGTCTCCCCACCCCAGAAATTACAACCATCAGTGAAATGTGGTAGTACAAGGACTGGGGCACTGTAGATGTGACCACTAGCTGAAAGACAGAACTAAAGGCAACCTGGATTTCAGGATGTGTTTGCAATGATTGAAAAGCAAAGGCTTTTACCTATTGTCAGTATTACAGCCCAATGATTCTCTTAGCCAGGCATAAACAGGGAGTTTGTTGGGATAGGGAGCTACCCAGTGAGAAAGGAGGCAGCAAAGACCACCTGAGCACAGAGCTCTCTCTTTCCTGGAGCATCTTTGCCAACCTCCTGCAAAGAGTTTTTTGAATACAATCCCTTTTTCTGCTAAATGCTCCTGCACTAAATTTCCATGGGATTTTGCTATACTACTACTTTTTAAAAAGTCAAGTAATCTTTTTCTTTCCTTTGCAGATTCAGATGGTGGTATTGTTGCTGGAGCACTGATTGGAGCAATTCTGGCAGCTGCTATAATCTGCATTATCGTCTGGGTCTTAACCAAGAAGGCAAAAAATAGGAAGTCACCAAATAATGAGATGCAGTAAGAATTTCTGTTTACTTCATTTTAAGACAAGTATTTCTGTAAAGCACTGCTGCTATTCCAGAACTAAAGTAAAATGCATAACACAAGTTTGAGAAAACTGCCAGAGTTAACATCTGCTTTTGGGGGACTTTTTACCTGTTGCTCTTTTAACAGAAGTTGCCATTGCCCTCTTCCCTATTTTAACAGGCAGCTACCACTTAGCAGTATCTGAAACCATGAAGTAAATGGTTTTAAACCACACAAACTAAAGTGGCAATTTATAAAAACAGCTCTTTAGATTTTAAAGTAATGGGGTCTGTTAAAAGCAGGTAGAGGAAGTAAAAAAAGAAAGATCAACTAAGGGTCACCTCAGGAAATGTACTGATATTTAAACACAGAGGGCTTGGGTCAGTGCTATCTGAAATTACAGGACACACACTTGGGATACTCCCAAGCATCTCAGATTGCAGGAAACACAAGGTTTAGACAACAGAATGGAGCCCAGAATGTCCATTTTGATCCTGCCCTGGAGATGGTTTCTTCTCTGTGGTTTGGTTGCTCATTTTTCCCTTAAATTGCCAAATCTTCAGAATAGGGATAATCTCATGCACTATATAGACTGTATTCAGCCCATTGATGTAAAATGCTGAATAACTACATATAGTTGAGGCCAGAAAAAAAACTGTGACTTCCCTGTAGCACAGGTTTAAGACTTCCTAATACGGAATTCTGCTAACCCAGACCAGTGATCAGTCGCTCATGCACCTGATTTCTGCTTTCAGTTGATGGAGTATTAACACCTAGTTTTGTACTTGGATCCTAATAAATCTTACTGCATTGAATTAATCCACTAGTATATGATATTTTTTACCATGTGAAAGTGCTTCAGTACTGGGAGTTGGTTCATTATCATTTTGATAAGATAAAAGGAATTAATACCTTTTACTAAAAATTTTTTTCTAGATGTCCATATTTTCTAAAATACGAAATATATTTTATATTACCTTTCCAGATTTTAGTATTTTCATAATTCTTTTCTGACTGAACTCTATTTTTCATGTACTTCAATGGGACCCCAGATCTAGATGGAATTTCCCGGAAAGCTCACATGAAGCAGCAAGTTTTGCTATCACACCTCAGATGCTGCCAGCACTTAGTTTCCCTTTCCACTTTCTTGGCATAACATTTAAACATACTAAAATCCATTTTATTCTAATGGAATCACTTAAACCAGCAATGCAGATGTCTTTCTAGATAATATGCTGTCACTCTTTCTGTCTTAGCACCGGTGGTGTTGTAACCTTTTCACACAATCTTGAAACAGTCATCATAACATCGGGGTTACTGCTCAGATAGCAAATACAGAGATTCATTATTTTGAAAGACTCTAGTGTACATGGGATTTCAGCATGTGAGATCACAATCCTAATCCTGTCTTTCTGCAGAGAAATGGTTCAGAAACAATCCAATGCAGACTATGTTCAGGTACCCAATGAAGAAAACATTCCTGTGACCACAGTTCCATCAAGCAATGCAACAAATGAATACCCAAGTGTCGATGAAACAGCAGCTCCTGCAACACCTAAAAATGATGGGAAACAAGAAGCAGAAAAAGAAGAAATAGCCTAGAGTTTATAATAGTTTTCTTTGTCACCTTTGGACCCCTTTATACAAAAATTCTTGTCATTGAATTAACATAGAAACATGACTAAAACTTGTATTCAAGGCATTTTTATTGTGATGCACTGGGGTGGATCAAAAAGGGTCTGTTACACAGGCACTTTGTGAAGAGCAGAAGATTTGGCCTTTAAAGTGAACCAAATTTCTTTTATTATCTAGTTATACTGTACAAAAATTTAAATATAAGAAGAGTATCATCTACATCAACCTATTTTGTAAAACTAATTAGGAAATGGGCTGAAGCATTAATCAAAGTAAGAGCTTTCCAGTCAACTACCCGAAATGCTGTGTATCCACACAGTTCAGAACCACAGTAGCCTTGTCCAGAAACAGCGTTAGCCAACCTGCTTCGCGTGCACCAAGAACAGTAATCATGGCCAGTACGTTGCAGTGTTTCAAGGAACTGATTTTGCACATCAGAAGTAAAAAGAAGGTACATTAATGTCATCAGAATGCTGAAACATCTGTTAACATCCTAACAGATGTTAAGACCTGAGTCAAGGAAATCTTGTGTGTCTGAGTTCCACCTAAGCTAAAAAAGAAAATCCTGGAAAATTTTACCCTGTTGCTGCCTGACATGGAAAACATTCTGTTAACAGTGACCTTCTTGGCTTAGAGCTCCCAAGGGCACCAGCGTTCCAGAGTTGTCTATTTCAGCAATTCTGGTTTTCAGTTTAATGGAACTGGCATTTGGGTACCCAGTTCAGACACAAATGATTGTTCTACACAACAGGAGCTGGAGATTTAAATCCTTTGCAAGGCTTGTTCCAATAGGCATGCACAGCATCACAATCCTCATGACACACAGATATAGCTGCTTTCGTAACTTAGCAGCAGTACTGCTTTCTATACAGCACATCTGTTTTGATTGCTTCCTCTGTCTGAGATGATTTTAATCTCTTTCCAGGCTTGTCCTACCCACTAAGAAACAAACTCACTCTACTTTTCTTCTGGTCTCTTACCCCAGTGTAACAATCTATATTCTATAGATGAAAGCATCAAGAGGGAAGGTAAGTGGTGCAAAGCACACCGCCAGCCAGCAGTCGAGCAATGAGCGCCCCTTGGAAGAAGAGAAGGGCATTGAACCATACACACCTGGGTCACTAGACAACCCTTCTCCCTGGGCCTCATTTCTAATGTTACACAAACTCCATTTTTCATAAAGGCAAAGATAATGCTTTCAGAAAAGCTCAAGGACCATGGGGCTTAGGCAAATACAGACCCACACCCTTGCTGATACAGGCAGACACTGGTTTCAGTCTTATGCACTGCAGGAAAACATATCTGACTCAGGGATCTCGAGTTTTTTGGCACTTAAGTCTTTCATAGGATCTAATATTCATAAATCCTTTAGCGACTGTTCCTAGACGATAAACATTAGTTATACGCAACATTTATCTTTAAGATTTCTGGGCTAAAATTTTCAGCTTCAGTTCCTACAGCTCTGTTTATCAAAATAGTGAGTTAAAAAAAAAGATAAAAGGAAAAAAATATGTGGCAATATTTAAGGATATAAGGCACGAGACCCTAGTTAATATTTATTTTGGATCTTCAAGCATAACTATATTCATTGCTCTTTCCTCAGTTTTCTGACTTCCAAATATTTTTCCTTGATAGGCGCGTCCCATCAAAGTGTTTAGCTTCATTCCAAAGTAAGAGAACATTAATGGTATTCTTCTAACACTATTTTAGCCAAAAACTGTTTGTGCCAGTCTGTGAAGGTCACATCCTTGCTAATACCAATACTGCCATGTTGTAGCAGTGAATCCTCAGACTCCTGTCTCCCCAAAATATCCAGGGTATATCTCAAACTGGGATCTATACAGAAGTCTCCTTAATCAGGCAGCTCTTACTGACTCTGTGCCAGGCCAAACTCCTAACTCACATCCTGCCATCCAGGTTAAGCAGCTTACTGAAAATATCTGATAATTACAGCCAGTTTGTGTAGACCTGCAGGATGATGATATTAAGCACACTCAGAAACAACAAATGAACAGTCAGTACTACCTGCTGCTCTTTGGGTGCTATTTCTTTCTGAAGGTGTTTCCTGACAATATAATTCAAGTCAATTATTGGTCCAAAGGCTTGGCTGACAGCAGCAATAATTTAAAATAATTTATCTGACATTCCTAAGCATTCTTTTACTCTTCCCTTCATAGGAAAAGATTAATGTTTTCATGTAACTGCTATAGCTGTATTAGTTCTTCTAATGCCATTTCCTACATGTATATGATCTTGTCACATTGTTCTTACTGCTACACCTTTCCAACTTCCAAATCCCTGCAACAGCACTATTGTGATTGAAGAGGGGACTCTATTACGTGGTCATATTTCTTTTAATCCTTCCTTCATCTCACTTCCCACATTTATCTGCTGGTATTCCTTACCTAGCTTGCTACAGTAAGATAGGAGCATATGCTGGTGAAGTTGTCACTAACTTCTATAGATAGTACAGTCTTCCTAGAACACCACAGGTTTTATATTTGTTCAAAAAGTAGAAATTGCTCAAGTTATGTTTAAGTTTTTATATAAAAGAAAGGAACAATTGACTAATGATTCCTCTCATACTTCTAACCACCAGTGAGTAATAGATGGTAGTAAAAAGGCAAAATAAGAAGCAAAACAGGCTGCTGGGAGTAAGGAGATAAGGAAAATAACACGTATGTGGAGTTTCTTACCATAGTGTGGTGTTTTCTGTAAGCCTTCTGGCAGATGTTTGTTCTCATTTTGGTGTTTATCTATAGTTTATTAAGAAGGATGGGGCACCATTCCCAGCTTCCCACTGGCAAAGCACAAGTCCAATTAGGTACTGATCCACGGTGGGTAGCTCTAAAGCCCTGCAGAGCTATGCAGGATGCATAAACATTTTTCAGAATTAGATGTTCCAACAGTCCGTGCTGCATGGCCCATTTATCTTCCCATAGGGAGTAGGGATCATTAATACGGACACCAGAAATTAAGCCAACATCCAAGCCACCATCTCCTAAGGAAGCAGATTTACAAAGCTACAGAGCAGGGTTTTTTGCTATACAAAGATCAAGAATGAACACAGAACTCTTAGCTTCAGCTGCTCTCCAATCAAATTTTGAGCCATGCCTGTGCAATATATAAGAAACATTTACTCAGTCAGGTTCCTCCTTCAGTCAAGGTCTGTGTGGCCAGAGTTTACTGTACAGGCAAGTTATCCCTCCTGTTCTTAATGAGTCCCCTCAGTGAAATTTAACCTGCATTTTGTGTTCTAAGATACATTTAAAGTCCTTGGTGAAGGTATTTGTTTGGTTGTAAGTTTCTTCTTGCTTATCAAAATAAATTGCATTACCTTAATCCCTACAAATCAAACTGTAGAAACTGCCAGCTTGCATTTCACCCCTTCCTTGTGGCTGAAGATCAAATATATTGCATTTCCATACTGTGTAACAGATGGCAGGGTTTCATCTCATTGTTCACATCCCAAACATACAAGCTATTTAGAAAATACTGGTTTTCTTACATGTAAGTTTAATAAAGTTTTATAATACCAAAGACTGTTGTTTAGGAAAGCTCTTTATTTCACAGAATTTCATTCTTTATTCAAGGGGAAATCTATCCACTGGTGCCAAAAATTATCTTAACAACTTCAGGACAGGAGGGCACTTTTCAGGCTCTACCTTGTTAGCTCTGCCTTGTAATAACTTAATATCAGGATTTGCTATGAGTAAATAAACTTTAAACCAGGCTTCTGTCATAAAATAATATGGTAAACTGCAAGTGTCAGTGCTGCAAATGGGAGTAAAAGAAAACAGAAAGAGAAACCTACAAAAGGAACATGAAGAAAAATATTAAAGTTAAAGTACATCCCAGAGGAGTATCCAGAGCCATCCATGATAAAACAGTGTATTTGCAGAGAGAACCCTGAAACTGGGCCTGCATTCTGCAAGCAGTCCAGGGCACTTCATCAAATACATGTATTTAAAGACTCAGAGAAAAACAGGATAACAACCAGTTACAGAACAGGTTTAAACACTCAGATTTCACTTAATACACCACGAGTCGCAAAATGGATACAATTATCTAAGTAACTAAGCAAACTGCATTCTACAAAGAGAAATACAGTGTAGCTTAGAATCATCTGGAGAAAGACAATCAGTACCTACAAAACACAGACAAAACCCCACACACAAATCACAAAGGCTAAGAGAAAAAACAAAGACTCTAGAAGAAAACAAAAATTGGCTTTAAATGGTTAAAACATTTTTGGTCCTGTTTCTTGAAAGAAATAATTCTAAACTAAGATCTGAAGTAGAAGGAATACCACATTTATACACATCACACTGTAAACTGAAAGAAAACTGCAAGATATTGAAAAATACTTTAAAATCAGTGAACTATTTTAATTAACAGGAAGTACAAAGACTTGTTTTGGCACTGCACTTGAAGGACAGCTTCAATAAAAACATTTCATTACCATGCTGATACCATACGTGACATCCCAGATGAGATATCAAAACATGAAGTTTGCAATCCTAAGTAGAAGTGCAACAGGAGAGACTCAAGTGGGAAGCCCCCTCTAGCCTTCCACCATTCTTTTAAGGATGGCTCCCAGGCCACCCTTTGCCACTTTCAGAGGGGTCAGCTCTTCTTTATTCTCAATGTGAATACTTGCACCATGAGACACCAGCAGCTTTGCCTCCTCCACTCTCTCTTCGTCGCAGGCTAAATGACTGCAGTGAGAACAAGAAACCCACAGCCACTGTTAAACTGTCCAAGCTTTTAAAGAGCAATAATTACACCATGTCAAAATGACAGTGTGAATGCTGGGGGGAGATACATCTGAGAACAACAAATCCACAAGCAGCCAACTACCTAGACAGATTCCAAAGCTTGCTGTCCAGTCCCTCTGTCATCATTAAGCAACTCAAGAACATTCCTCCTGCTGCTCTCCTTGCAATGTTAAGACAGTTCTTTGGGTTAGGATTTGGCTCTGCAGTCAGCAAAGCTAAAGAGAACCTAATCCATGGTGAGAATGGAAAATGGCAATCTCTGTCAAATTGAAGGTGAGAAACAAATTGTCTGATGCTAAAAAATAATGAGTTACTGCAAATGCAACAAATGCCTTTTTCCATTTAGCACAGTGTCCTAGGAAGAACTGTGTGCATTCCAGGGCCATACTGGAGTTTATGTACAGCTAAATCTTACTGCTTGATCTTATTCATGCAAAATCTGGATTCCACTGTGGTTTTGACACCAACTTCAAAGTATCTGTAACCCTTACAGATTCAACCTAAGGTAACAATAAACACGGGGCTGATTGTACTTCAATTGCAACTTATTTTCTTTAGAGAGGTGAAGAAAAGTTTCTGAAATGAGTTCTTGCTTGGCAGGACAGAGTAGACCAGCCTGCAAGACCAGTTTCCTCTGACTCTGATGTCATTAGCTCTCTTTCTACCCTGTAGCAGCAACCAATGTATTCCAGATTAATACAAAATGTATTCTACACTCTTTAAGTGGATGCAGTAACACAAGTTAAAGTATGCATGTACAGACCACTATGGCAAAATACTAAGTATGACTTTCTCAAATACTCTTTAATTGCACAGGGATGGAGAGCAAGAGTGTATTTTGCAGCAACAAAAAATTAAAAAAAGAAAAAGACACTGAAATAATGGAGGTGCATTTCACAGAGATTATGCTATATTAAGCAAAATAAAAATAAAAAATTACTTACAGAGGAGTATTCCCTTCAGAGTCCCGTATATCCAAAGTGGCATTGTGCTGCACAAGGATCTGGACCATTTTTAGGTTTCCTTTGGCTGCCGCTCTGTGTAACGGGGTGGATTCAAAATGATCTGTTGCATCCGGATCTGCTCCGTTCTCCAAAAGCATGATTGCAATCTGAGTATGTTGAAAGAGAAAGGAGCAGGGGAGGAGGATGTGGGCTTAATAGACCTAAATCCTTCTTCCAAGAACACCACCAGCTCCAGTAGCTTAGGTAAACATACCTCCTGCTTATTTTTGGAGGCTGCATAATGCAGGGGGGTGCAGCCATTCTGATTGACAGCATTTACATGAGCACCCTTAGCAATGAGGGCTTTCACAATTTCATCACGGCCTGCTGAAGCAGCAATGTGCAGGGGAGTCCAACCAGCCTACAGAGGCAAGAAGAAATCCACATTATTCAAACCATGAGTTTCAGGCAGAAAAACATGATAATGCATAACCCAGACAAACCTGAACTACTCACACTGCTCATATGCTTACCAGTGTAAAGCTAAAATATGACTGATTTTAACTAGACACAAGGCTCATGTCTTCGGAAAAAGCTGCCAGTTAAATGACAGAAATCACTTCTGCCATGCAGTTATGCATGGTATCTTGCAGAACTTTGTCTCTGCAGAATTTACACCAGTGCCTTTTTAAGAATAAACACTAGTTGTAGAAAAGGGCATTAAAAAGTTTCCGCAATTTTTTCTATATCCTACTCTCTAAACAGATGAGACATTGCCTTCTTTATGGATGACATTTAGGATGCTTTGTAATGGATACAAATATTTCAGCTCTTCCTCTAGAACAGGAGCAGGCCATCTCCTTTCCAACTGTGAAATCACTGCTTTATTAACACCTGCTTTATTAACACCTTCCCCAATGTGAGAAATCTTCAGGGTGCCTCATGATTTAGCAAAACATATTTGAGAGATCATACGGAGAAAAAGGTAATGTGAAAACCCCAAGAACTACTCAAACACCCCTCGTTTTGCAACCTCCTTCATAAGCACAGCTCTCCTAAAATTCCGGGACAGCTCTCTAATCTCCTCCTCACGCCTTTTTCCAAATGCGGACTATTTCACCCTGCCTTCCCAGCGCCCACAGAGCAGCCTGGAGCCGAGCGCCAGATGCCGCGCTGGGCGCACCCGCCGACGGGAGCAGGGGCAGGAGGGCGAGCAGGGAGCGGCGCAAGCGGCTCCGGGAGCTGCCCCCGGCCGCTGTCAGAGCCCCTCTGCGGCTCAAACCGTGACAGCAACGGGCCCCGGCAGCGCTGCGCACCCGGACCGCCCCGCACAGCGGCACTCACATCGTCCTTATCGTTCACAGGCACGCCGAGCCCGAGGAGCAGGTCTGCGACGTCCGTGTGTCCCGCCGAGCAGGCCCAGTGCAGCGCGGTGCGGTGATCCTGCGGGAGGGAAGCGGTGAGCGGGGCACGGGCGGGCGGCGGCTGGCAGGAGCCGCCCCCAGGCCGCCCGGGGCCGCAGCCGGCTGACCTGGTCGGCCCGCGTGGCCTGGGCCCTGTCGCGGAGCAGCAGCGCCCGCAGCTCCTCGAGGCGCCCCGCGAACGCCAGGTTACACACGGCCACGTCCGACACCGCGCCCTCCATGCTGCCCCCGCGCCACCCCGCCCGCGGGGCGGGTCCAAGTCCGCGAGCCGCCAATCAGGAGGGCGCCGGCGCCCAGTCCAGCCAATCGCGCCTGCCCGCCTGCTCCGCTCGCCGCTCGGGCCGCGGGGGCTGTTGGGGTTTGTAGTCCCGCGGGCGCGGGGGCGGCGCGCTCCCGGCCGGCGGTGGGACTGCAGCTCCCAGGGCGCCCCGCGGCGCGGCCGTGTTGTGCCTCCGTGTCGGGGCGAAGGGGAGGAGGATGGTGACAGCAGGAGGATGGAGGCCGGTGAGGGGCGCGGGGCGCGGGCACGGCTGGCGGGGCGGCGCTGAGGGGCCAGGCCGGGGCTCCGGGCATTCGGTGGGGCTGCCGGCGGCGGGAGACGCCCGCGGGCTGAGGGGCGGAGGGCTGGCGCGGGCGGCGCGGTGCGATCCGCCCTGAGGGGTCGCCTGGCGCTTGGGGTCCCGCGGCCTCTCCCGGGGCCGGGGCTGGGGGGCTCGCGGGGGGGCCCGGGCGTGAGGGGGCACTCGGCCGGGGCGCGGGGCGGCCTGAGCCGGGGGCCCGGAGCGGGATCTGCCTGCCCCGCGCCGGGAGGCGCCGCAGCTCGGCGGGGAGCGCTGTGGGGGAGCGCCGGGAAGGGAAGGAGACCCCGGCAAGGGAAAAGAACCCCTGGCGGTACCTTCTCAAGTGGTCCGAGGTGTCGTACGGCAGCGGGGGCGACAGAGGTGCCCGCGAAGGGGCTGCAGGTGCCTCCGGTTGGATTTCGGGGATCGAGAGTGTCTTGAGTCTTTGGAGTAAAAACCAGATCATTTGCTCTCGAAGTGCAGTGAGCGACGGCTTTTCTGACGGAGAATGCAGAGCACGGTGCGAGAAGTTGTTGTGCCGAGCTGACAGCCCTAGAGGAGCCTGTCGTGGTGTTTAAGCGCTGCCTGCGGGGACGCTGAATGCCGGGGCTCGGCGGTGGCCTCGGTGCTCCAGCCAGAGGGTGGTGCAGCTCCCTTTTGATTGCTGGAATGTATATTTTTTTAAATGGAATATTAGTTTATATATATGATTTTACATTAATTTTTTTACACTTGAAGGGTTGTTGCACTCTTCCAAAAAGCACCGTTTTAATGATCTAGAAAATGGTTAGACTGTCTTCTTTTGGTAGTATTAATTATCATTTGTTATTTTTCACTAAACAGATGTTTAATAATGTGTTGAATAATAACATTAATACATCTGGGTTTTTTTTTTTTTTTCTGAAGTGTTTCAAATCTCCAGTTGGGAAAGTAAAGCTCAGTCTTGCTAACACTTTTCACATGCTTTCCATTAAGCATGAGGCCATAATCACTTTGATTTGTATTTTTTCTACATTTCAGATCAAGCTGTGGTGCCTAATTTTTTGTTTTCCTTTCCTCATTATCTTGAATCAAATCTCATCCTCCCTGCAGTGATCCTGAACTTCTGTCACTGGCTTCAGTGAGACTGCTTATAAAGGTGTTATTCCTGGTGTTCTCTCAGCACTCACTGAGGATCTAAATAAAAACCAAGGCATTGGCTATTTCAGTGTCAGAACAGCTTTTAAGGGAGAAAATTAAAAGCAGCTGGCAGCATTGCTCAGAAGCCCCAAAGGCTGCAAAGACTTACTACAAACTAGTTCAGTTTGAGAGCTCCAAGTTGTGCATAAAAGAACAAGGGGATAAAATGGAGTTTGAATTTTGTGTATTCCTGTTCAGTTTTATCTAGGTATGAAAACCAGATCACTATTTTGTCAGACTACTTAGAAGAATTTCCAGAAACTGATGAGCCGGTGTGGATTTTAGGAAGGCAACATCACCTAAACACAGGTATCTTTAGAATTAAATTATCTGTAACATCTGCAGAGTAGTCATAGATTCACATGCAGCAACAGCTCCTTGATTTCCTTATGTTCCCTAAATGTCTCATGGGGGAAGTTTGTTCTTCATCAGTGAGACACCAGGTGTAAGCAGGGGAATTCCTCCTGTACAGAAACCAGAGCCAAGGCCAATGTGCTTCCACTGTAATTCATGCACTATGATCACATTCATAGCAGAGGCTGTCAGACGTGAGCCTCATCGCTTCACAACATCAGGGCCTCAGAAATAAATATATAAATAACTTTTGGGAAATGTTCAGCATTACTGATGTCATTTTCCTATGAGGGATGCTGTCCACAGCCTGTTACTTGCAACTAAAATGATATTTCAAATAACAATAATAAGTTAGTCTATGGCACATACTGCATTTTAGCAAAAATAAATACATGACCTAAAAGTTAGAGCAGAGTAACGTGTTTATGTAAAAATAAGACTTCAGAAATGAATTTTGCTCCCTGGGGAGAAGACAGGGCCATCCTCCTGTGTTACATGTCAAAGGCCACCAGTGCAGGCACGGTGTTCAGGACAGCCGGGGGTGCTGCATGCAGCCTTGATCAGCTGGAGAATCCTTTGGAAAAGCCAGCCAGTCTGAGCCACAGCTAAGGGGAAATGCAGCAAACAGGATTCTTAAGCATTCTTCAGAGCCTTTGGAGAACTCTGTAAGTGCATGTGTTTAAACAAACAAGAAAAACAAGAGGTTTAATTAAATTTAACATTATTAACATTTTCTTAAAATTACTTTCTGTTGGGTTTGAAGGTAATGTATAATTCCATGTTGATTTGCACGTAGAACTTCTTAACCTGCTTTACCAGTTCTTTCCTGAGGACCTAGTTCTCCAGAGTTGCTTTTTTTCAGGCTGGGCATAGTCATTCCAAACACCTTGTAAAATTTCATTGGCTAATAATTATTTCATCTGTAATAAGTTAAGTTTAATTAGCAGTCTGTAAAAGCTCTCTGTGTTTAAACTGCTGAAAAATGTTTTAAGTATTAAGGGTCTTTTATGTAAAAGCTACAGGAGCCTTCCTTGTACTCTATGTATTGACTGTACAGGGATAATTTGAATTTTTCAGTTTTAAGTCTGTTTTAATAATTTATTTCCTCTTAAAATTATTCCAGACAAATCTAAGTTATTGTTGGATATAAGTGCTCGCCTCTGGTTTACGTATAGAAGAAAGTTTTCACCTATTGGTGAGTATGCAGCATTCCAGCTGCCTGGTTATGGATTAGCAGGATTAGTGATGATGTTGGGTCTGAAAAGTTATTTTTACAGTACTAGAACATTTTGATCATAATTTAACTGTGTATGCAAACAAAAGATTAAAGCTGTTAAAAGCAGTGTTTGCTTGTACCTGTAAATAATCAGGTCTTCATGTTTGTGGGGCAAGCAGTGAAGTGACAGCAGCACTGTGGGGAGAAAGGAGCTGGCTCAGTGCCTTTAAGCAGTGGGGCAGCTGTTAGAGGTTTGGCTGTGGGCTCCGTGTGGAGCCCGTGCTGATGGGAGCACCTCTGTTGCCAGGAGGCACCGGTCCCTCGTCTGACACGGGCTGGGGATGCATGCTGAGGTGTGGGCAGATGATGCTGGCCCAGGCGCTGATCTGCAGACATTTAGGAAGAGGTGAGTACTGTTGCTGAGGCAACTTCTGTGGTATTTGGAGGCTGTTTCATTTTTGTTGTCGTTTTCCACAAAAGCATAAAACCTAAATTTATTAATGAAACTCTCTGTGATGCCCTGATAAAGGTTTTAGTGAACTCTTCTTGTCTGATGGGGCAAAATCATGTCAGCCTTAAGCAGAGAAAAAAAGAGGAAGGACAAATAGGGAATCCCACTGTTGTTATTTTATAAATCTTTTTGAGGAATACCCAAGTTGAAGCCAAGAGAAAACTTGCTACCATGGGTCTGAGTTCTTCCCCTCTTTACATTACATAGCTGCCAAAATGCTAGCCCAGGGTGACAGTGTCAGTAGTGACAAGTGATAGACACCACACAAAATACTTCACAAACCACTCGCCCATCATTAGCCTGAGTCCAAACCCCACAGCACACCCCACTAGTGCCTGCTTAATCCTGTACTAACACCCCATATCCCAGCCTGCTTAATCCTGTACTAACACCCCATATCCCAGCCTGCTTAATCCTGTACTAACACCCCATATCCCAGGGTCACGGGTGACACTCTTCTGTCAATTACCTTGCTGTGGCTGGGTCTGTGATCCTTATGCTCTTTTGTCACGGTTTCTATGGCAGCATGATGTGTGGATTGCCACTTTAATAACTGAATAAACAAAACAGTAGTGCAAAGATTTAACTGAAAGAGTAGGCAAACAAACATATTTCCTGAGAAAAACTGGACCTTGAACTTTCAGTATGGATCTAAATAGCATCAGCCCTATGTATATGTTTCTCTGTTGGTAAATGTGAGGTTACCTTATGTTAGAAGCAGAAGCTCACATGGCAAAGCTATGGTTTGGATTTTGCTTTGGGAGAGGGCCAGCATTGTGTTTGGATTTTGCTTTATGAGTCTTATTATCCTACAAATGCTTGCAAATCTAATAAAGAACGGATAGTTTTAAGTAGTCTTCGAAGCTATGTATAAATAGCTATAAATACATAGAGCAATAGCTATCAATTCTCAGCAGTGATCACTTGGGATATACTTGCAGTTGGCATTGTTATTTTAGTTTTCCAATTTTCACACAATAGCATGTGATGATAAAGGACAGCCTGATAATAAATTACAAAGTGTGACTTCTAGGATCTCCAAATAAAATGTAAATATTGGAGATGGATTGTCTCTTAAGATCTCGTATGGCTTTCTGCCATCTAGAAATCTGATCAGTACAATGAAAACATTATTTTTTAATCTGTATAACTTTTTTCCTGAAAGATTGGCAATGGGAAAAACACAAAAAACAACCAGAAGAATATCACAGAATCTTACGATGCTTTCTGGATAGAAAAGATTGCTGTTATTCCATCCACCAAATGGGTAAGAACACACATTAACTTCCTTTTATCTACTGAAATTCCTACGGTGTTGAAACTTTCTCATTTGAAGTAAGTTAATGAAACATTTTTAAAAGGTGATTATGAATGTATATTGTATGTAAACTAAAATGTATGCAGGTGGGTATGAAGTATAATAATTCAGAAATATTATTCACTAAGACCTAAATAAATCTGTATTCTAGAATCTAGCTCTTGATAAAGTGTGCAGGTTTTGGGTGGCAGAGTTGATAGTGTTAAAATAGAAAGTCATAAAACTTACTGCTGTAATTTTTAAGTAAGGATGTATTTGTAGTTGTCATTACAGCTAAGGAACTTCTTCTAAGGGAACTAGCAGTCATTAAGTTTTGAAAAGAGTATAGGTTGAGAAAATAATTGTTGTTGCTAAATACAGCTTGCACTTGCTTTAGAGTGTTTGTCAAGATATTAGTAGGCCATGCTATGTGACACAGACTGTGACCAGCCTCTCTGTGGTCTTTTCCTGTGTGTGTTTTCCCTTTCAAAAACAGCACAGATGGGTGTTGGAGAGGGGAAGTCCATTGGAGAGTGGTTTGGACCAAACACAGTTGCTCAAGTACTGAAGTAAGTCATGGCAGGGGCTCTCGGGACTGCTGAGCTCGGAGACCGCGCAGTGCTGCCCAAGGCTGCTGAGAAAACGTGGAAGCTCCTCCTAGTCTGGAAGCCTCACTAGAGCCGACTTTGCTGAGGGATAGGGGAGCATCCCAGATTTCAGGTGGAGGCTGGACTGCAGGTTCTGGGTGCCATTTGCTGCAGCCCTGGGACAGACACGTTCTGGAGAGAAAAAGGAGCTAAAGGATGTCCTGGCCTCCAGCTCCTTTCCCTTACAAATTCTTCATGACACATCAGTTTTTCAGGTTTATTTTAGACAACCAACACTGCTTGTGCAGCCTAAGAGCTCCATTTCCCAGAGTTCTGGATGTCACACAAAGTGGACAGAAAACTGTGTGCTATTATGCCACCCTCCTAACTTTTGGGTGCCAAAATATTGAGCTGTTCTGGCTTTCAACAACCCAAAATAGTTATACTGAGTTTAGTGGAACTTCTTAAGCACAGAGTAATGTGGAAAAACTGGCATAGGAATTTTTTTCTTCTCTGCATGATGCTAGGCATCATGGGCAGAATCCCACAGCGGAATCTGTTAATTGCAATAAAAAATAATAAACCTAATTATGTGGTTGAGCTGTTACTAACCCTGCATTTGGCAAAAGGACAAAACAGTTTCACATTGTATAATGTGTGTGCTTTTCCTGGAACAACTCATTATTATTTTTTTCTAAATATGTTAAACACTAAAACTATCTTTTTACTACATGGAGACTTAAAAAAAAAAGTATTTTTTTCCAAATAAATGACTTTTTTATTCAAGAACCATTTAACTGTTCTGAGTTAAAAGCTACTCTTATGGTCCTAGAAAGGTTTTATTAATTATTGCCTCTGTGTTTTCTAGGAAGCTTGCTTTATTTGATGAATGGAATTCATTAGCAGTTTATGTATCTATGGACAATACAGTGGTCATTGAAGACATCAGTAAGTGAAACAGGAGTTTTTGCAGGACTGCTTTAGTGTCTCAGCAGATATTAAAGAGTAACTCAAGCTCATGGCAAATTTAATTGTTTGGACAAACTACTTCTGGGAGCATTAGGGTAGTGGTTGGATTTGATGATGTTAAAGGCTTTTCTGGCCTAAGTGATTTGATGATTCTGTGATTATCTCCTTGGTGACAATTTTTGATTTGAATTCACTCTCATGAACGTATGTAAGTATGAGCAAAATCTTGGCACCATCCCTATTTCTTGCCAGGGTAAGAAAAGGAGTAAAGGAAATGGATACTCAGGTTTGGGATTTCCCAAAGTAAAGTTAGCACAGAACAGTGAGGCATTTTTGGTGACCAACTCACGTACCATGTGGATGAGAAGGTGTGTGCTACCTGAAGTCCTACTCCAGCAATGGAATGAAGTTGCAGTATGCAAAAATACAGAGAATTGCTTGTAATATAGAATTTGCCAGAAATTTGCTTTTGTCAGGCAAAAGGGAAATGAGGGGCAGATCCTTCAGAAACATGTGGCCCATTTTCAGCTTACAGCTGTAAGAAGCATGGGTTTACAAGTGGTATTTAGCCACAGCCTGGTTCTGTTTCAGTCCCTACTTCTGCTTATTTTATGTCTACATCACTGGAAGTGAAGAGCTCCCTGAAGAATTCCTAATCCTTCCGCTCTGCTATATCATCTCCCAGGCAAAGCTTGACAGCATTAATACTGCGAGTAGTAAATGTAACTTCAGTCTTAAACATTCATCCCCTCGTTTTTCCCATGTCTCACTAATGTGCCAGCACATACTCTGACTGCCAGAATTACTTCTACTAAATAGTCAGGATTTCCATGCCCTGCTCCTTTTGTCTTAAAACAGGAGCTCTGTAAAGCTGTCTGGAAAAGTAATTTAATTCATGATTGAAAGATCTGCTCTGTGTTTCTCTGTGCATTCACTGATGTCTCTTTTCATTCCCCCAGAGAAGATGTGCTGGTCCCCTGCCCAGAGCAGCAGCATTGCCCACAGCAGTGCACATTTGCACAGAAATGCTCTTGGCCAAAACAAGAACACAGCAGGATTGTGCCCAGGCTGGAAACCCCTCTTGCTCATTATCCCTCTCCGGCTAGGGATTAATCACATCAATCCAGTGTATATTGATGCATTTAAAGTAAGAGATTCTTCAGTGACTTGTTTGTGTATGTGAAAAAGTTCAGGTATCTGGTATATCAATAAACAAATCAATTTAATTTTTCTCTCTTTGGACTCCTAGGAATGCTTTAAGATGCCACAGTCTTTGGGAGCATTAGGAGGGAAACCCAATAATGCCTATTATTTTATAGGATTTTTAGGTAAGGAAGAAAGAAACTTACTCCAAATATCCATATGACTGAAAGAGAAAGGATTTTCTTTGGGAAGGGACAGTAGTAAGCATTTTAAGCATGAGAATGGAGAAGAAGAAACATACCTCAGACACTTCAGGAACAGTATGAGACCATCCTTATAGGAACAGAAAAGAAGCAGCAAAGCTTAATATAAAAATATGGAATGATATAAGCAAGAACAAGACACTAAGAAGAGTTGATAGCAGTCAACAAATGTCAGATGTCACTGCTGCTTAAATACTGTATTTTTTCTAATAATTAATACTTTCTAGTGAAGAGTGTCTTGTTTTATTCTTTTGCTTCCTGGCTTTCCTAAATTATTGTCTCATATTTTTCAATTTTTTTCTCGAAGCAGGATGTCTTTAACATTCTTCCATGTCTTTTCTAATTAATGCAATAGTTGATCCTAAATTCAGTCTTTCATATTTTACCCTGGTTTGGTCTGTAACTTCTTGGATATTTTGTTCTTTCTTTTGTAAAATCTGAGCTGTTTTAGTCAGACTTATTTGTTCAATTTCTGGGTGAATGCCTGATGGGATTACAGATTGGATTTGTGGTCATCCTGTATCTTTGATCTGAGGAATGTTAGGGATTATTGCATGCTGTATTTGCAGTTGAGATTTTTAAAAAATGTACTGGACTTCATGTAGATAAAGGAAAGTATGTGACAAAGGTAGAAAAAAAAATCTAAAATCTACCCTAAAGGTAACAGTGAAAAATTACACTAAATTCCCTGTGGGATACTGTTGTGCCTGGCTTTCCAGTTCTTTTAAAGATTCCCTAGCTAGAGAGTTGAGATACAGACTGTGCTGATGATCCAATTTATGTTTTACAAGTCTGGATGGGATAAGTGTTTATTACTGTTTCTTGCTTGTTATCACCATATGGACTTTACCCCTCCAGGCAATGAGCTGATCTACTTGGACCCTCACACCACTCAGAGTTTTGTAGATTCAGAAGAAAATGGCACAGTTGATGACAAGAGCTTCCACTGCCAGCAAGCTCCACACAGAATGAAGATCATGAATTTGGACCCTTCAGTAGCTTTAGTAGGTGTTAAAAAATAATAAATGTGTGTACTTTGTTCAAAGCAATACCCCTCTGTATTGGTAAGGGCAGCAACATGTTTCCTTGATCACAGTCAAGATCACAGGGCACTCTTCCGCAATTTAACATTCAACACATAGTAGTTGAACTGCATAGGATACATTAATTTGAGCTCAAGCAGGGGAGCACCTGTTTGTATCCTGGGGAGCCAATTAAGTTTCTTTCCTGAGCAACATAGACCTTTTCCAAGAAGTAGTTTGAAAGTCAAAGCAAGGAACTGAATCGGGTTTCCTTATTTTATTCCATCACTATCATCTGTGCATTGGCTGTTCTCGAGAACATACTTACCTGAGCTTATTTAATCAACAAATGTTCAAGTGAAAATACTTGTAGAAGTCATCCAGTATAGGTCACAAGAATACTGTGGTAGTTGAAGAAATTCAATCTGATCCTCGTGCCTTCGGTTGGGTTATGTATGGGTGATTGTCACTTGAGATATAACCCATACATAGATAGCACAGCATCTTTGCTCATTGACATATTGTATTTAATATTACTATGTGTATTCTTTCCTTAGGGCTTCTTTTGCAAAGAAGAATGTGATTTTGATAACTGGTGTAGTCTTGTACAAAAGGTAATACTACTGTATTTTTTTGCTCTGTATGAAATCAGGGATACTGTTCTTTTTTTGGTTAATGGAAATTCCTGGCCTGCAAATCAAATGATTGAAGGAGGCACTAATGATCAGAGAGAGCTGACACTGCTGATGGAACTTGTTCAGCATTTTGCAGCCCTGAGCCCTGGCACTGGGAGAACAAGTGCATACACCCCCTTCCTGAGTTTGTCTTGTGTTAGCAGTACTGCATTAGTGGCTCATACCTAAGTCATTTACTGAGAAACACAGCAAGCAGTTGGAATATTAAGCAATAGGAATGTGAATATAAAGTACCACCAACCAAAAGCATTTATTTTATAAAAGGCTACAGAAAGCAGTTTGCAAATAACAGAAGTAGAAGATATGATGGAGCTCACCTGATAGCAGTGAAATTTTGCTTCAATAATAACTTGTTTCTCCTGATCAAAACCTATCTTCCAAAATCTGTTGGATTTTTTCAGTAAATAGATCTGTCTTTTGTTCCCATTGATCAACAGAAAACTTGAACACAGAGAGGTCCAAGCAAGTAATTTACTTTTAAAAGGCAGAAGTATGTTCTTGGTATTTGTTTGCTCCATGTAAACAAAATTACAGATATGTGGATATAAAAGCTCATTATAATGCACTGATAACTTGTAGAAGTTTAAGAGATCCATCTTCCAGGTGTGTTTTCAAGTAGGACAATACTGGAGATGTGTGAAGCAGTGATTCATGATGGCAGGTACCTGACCTAACAGGAATTTACAGCCTTTGTTCTTTGATAGATATACAGTATTAAAAATGTTTTTAATTAAGCAGGCAGTTTTTTGGTCTGTATTCTGTCCTCAGGAGATTCTAAAGCAACAGAGCCTGCGGATGTTTGAGCTGGTCCAGAAGCACCCACCCCACTGGCCTCCTTTCATACCTCCAACCAAGCCAGAAGTGACAACCACAGGAGCAGGTGTGGTACCACTGAATGTGCTGCTGGGCAGCGGAGTGGGGCTCCTCAGCCAACAGGAGATCCACCACAGCTGGAATAACTGGGCTTTCCTGAGGATCCAGCAATCACTGCATGATTAAATGCTTTACTCTGTAAGAGTATCAGTTAGCCAAACAGGCCATGTCCAATTTACAAGTATTAGCACAATACAATTTTAAATATTTGAAAATATTTCAAAGGCAGCATGTCAGAAGGATTGGGAGAGGGGTGTTTGAGGGTTTTTTTAGTAAACAAAATCAGGCATGTCTTTACATTCTAAATTGTTTAATTTATTTTTCAGAACTCATTGAATCTACTGACAAGTTATTTGAATTGGAAGAAGAATTTGAAATCCTGAGTGTATGAAGGAAACTGTGGAAACCTTCTGAGTATTGAACATATTGCTAATATTATTGCATTGACATAAATTACACAGCCATGTTAGCCCAGAAGTGCCTGACATCATGGATAACAGAGCACAAATACCTGGTATCATCCACAACTCCAACAAGGACAGTTTCTTCTGTCAAAGAGCTTCCCCAGATGGAAAGGCACTGAAAGATTTTATCATAAGACCCTGAAAGGGAACCTCTTTTTAATGTGCGTCTTTCTTGAAGACAAATGGACCTCTGAAATTAAGGCAAAAATAAGTCTGTCAGTGGGCTGTATGTTTGGAGAAAGGGATAACAAAATGGGTATTTCTTGCTCTAATATAATGCAATAGTTTAGTTCTTAAAGCAAGAGTCTTCAGTCAAGGAGGATATCTACTTCTGTTCCTTCCTGTGGGCTGCATCATAGAAAAAATGCATTGTCTTGTTTAAAAGATCAACTGGATCAGGAGAAAATTGTTTCCTTGTTAAATATTTTAACATGTATTTGAGCAACCACACTTTATGACAAAAATGTTTCTGTGAAAGGAACTATGTCTAACATATCCATTTTGCAATAGCCTTCCTGTTTCTGGGAGACCTCAAGAGGAACAGGAGCCTCAAATAGTTGATACAGATCACAACCACTGTTATGATATATTTCACCTTGACCTTAAAGTTCATCATTAAAACTTAGGCTGACTTTTCTTTTGGAGCTAAAGTGAGTCAAAGGTGGTTTAACTGTACCTTATTTATTTTAAAAAAGATTTACACAAGTATCTCTGTTACTGCACTTTATCTGTGCATCTAATAAATTTCTTAAGCTTTTCATAGGTTGTATGCTGCTATATTTTGTTAATTTGTTTGTGTGAACTAAATATAACCCAGGTTATCTTAATATATAGGCATATGCAAATTACTTAATTGTTGGGTTTTGACTTGTTGCCTTCTGAAATCTGTTTTGGTAAAAGTGCCTTAATTCTCCAGTTTTATCAGAAGAGCCAGTGCAGTTTTGTTTCTTTTTAGAAAGAGTATCTCTGTAGCAGCTATAAGAAAACCAGCTCAGAATAAAGGCAAAGATCTTTTAATTAATTCGACAGTTCCTTTTTACTATCACAGTCCCCATTCTGATCACTTTGTCACCATAGTGTAATGGACGTGAATTGCACACTTTCATCTTCAGTAATAAATGACCATGTAGAGAAATCCTGAATGCTGTCTCCTCTCACTTGCACTTCTGAATCAGGGCCAGTGTGATTTCCAAGAAAATAGTCATGATCTGGGCACAGTTCATCTTGTTTGCCTTCAATGTTTATTAGTCATGGTGTGGAAACTAAACACGTAGGAAAAATATTATTTTCTTCCCCTCTCCATGGATTAGCTGCTGAGATTTAGGTTTTATTTTAAACAAAGTATTTCTTCTTCATTAATACATGATGTTACTGTGCTTATGACATCAGTTGCAGCCCTCTTGTCCCCACAGACAAAAAATTAACATGAGCCCTTGCACTGAAATGCTGAGTCTTGAGCAGTACCTGCTTAAAAAAATAATTAAAAGACCCTCAGTGGAGTACCAGGTGCTTATTCCCCAGGCCACCCTTAGCCTCTTCAGAGAGGAGCCTGAGCCTTGCAGAGCTCTTGAAGGATTCTGGGTAGGGGTAAACAGATGGATGGAAATGGGACTGATGGCAGAACAGCTCGTGATTGGAATTCCTGCTCCATGCACCTGACAGGGAGTGGCTGGTGGATCTGGATGGAAGCTTGGACTGGACAGCAGTGGAGCTGGTTACTTCAAGACAAGCAGCTCTCTAAAGAAAGTGGTGCTTAAAATGCATAAAGCTCTGGTCCTGGGGAATAAATTAATTGTCTTTGCATGTGTCATGTTCAAAATAAAGCTGAGTCCCTGCAGATAAAAGACATGACCAACCAGATTCTTTGTAGCAGCAGGGGAACCCAGTGGCTGAAAATTTCATTACTTAGTTATCTGCATGATTTTTCAGAAGTCTTGAGCTTTGCTCTGTGCACACAAGTGTTTTAAAGTTGCATGTGCATAACCCAGGATGTAAATCCAACATGCTCTGTCTGTGCCAGGACAGCTAGAAACTAGACTGGATATCCTGCAGGAAAGGACTGCTGCTCAGGAGTGTTAAAATGCCTCAAAGATATTTGCAAAATACATCCAAAGCAGTTGCTGATCTTTCACAATTAGGACTAAGTGAGATGAAAGACTACATTGTTCCTCAACTTCCCTGTTCATCTCTGGTGTGGTTTAACTCCAGGACTTGGAGAGCTCTGACCTCCATCTATGAAGATAATAATGTGTTATGCAAGTAATACTTTCATCTTTGCTGATTATCATCTGCTTAGAATAATGTCTCAGTCATGCATTAATAATAATTTTCTGAAAAATTTTATCCTAAAGATTTTTAAGCCAAGGTGACAGTGTATTTGCAAGGCACTCCTTTGAAATGTCCTGGAATGTCAATAAACAAGGATTTCACATGCTTCACTACAGAGAGGTTAATGGTAATAACTGTAGTCCTACTGAATGAACTCATTATAGGTATAACCATACCTTTGTCATGGGTTTCCCCTAAAATATACAAGGAAAATCCAATTAGTGGCACTTCTCTTTAATTATGCCCTGAAGGAAAGTTAACAGTGCATATACTAGAGATACAATTTTTTTTTAAAACTTACAGCAATAAAGCCCAGAGGAAGCAGTATACAACACATGGTGACTGCAGGAGTAAAAAATGTACATCCCATAGCTGCTTACTCCTGTATCTGCATAAGCTTGCATGCCATCTAGTAAAGGGTCTACTTTTCAAACACACACAGCTTGAATAATAAGCTTGAAAATAAGTGTGCCAAAGCTGCCTCAGAAAGGAAATTTATGTTCATAGCAATAAAATGTTGACTAATAAAGTATGGCTGCATATCAGTGGCTGCAAGGAGATAAGCACAGACCTTGAAGCCAACAGACCTGGAATATATTTCAATAGAAAGCAATGAAAAATGGTAGAGGTGTTTTGGATTTATCTTCACATGAAAAATTGCATTAAGGTCAGCTGTGGATAGCAGGCTGGATTAGAACTGGTTGCCTGTCACTGGAGGAAAGAATGTTCCATCTGTGTAATAAGCAAAGCAAATCATTCATTTTTCAATTTTTCTAAGAAAATCCATTATCCACCATTAGTGCATAGTGTTTCCGAGTCACCCAGCATATCCTGATAAATTGTAGCTAGTTCTGTGTTTCACAGGAGAATGAGTCTCCACTCCCTTACCCTAGACCAAACACTGTTTGCAAAGACACTAATTAAGCATAGCTTAGGCAAAGTCTCTCTGGGTGACGACTGGATGTGCCTTGGACAGAGGAGTGGTACGAGGTGTCAGCTGCTCTTCAGTCTGAGTAAGGAACTCACTGAGACTTTCTGAGGTAGCCATAAAGGAGGGGAAAAAAATCATCGAAGTAAAAACATAGCACCATGTTTCATTTAAAAAATGGCTTCAGAACACTGGTCTTTCCCTCCTCTGCATAAATTCCTGGACTTGAAACTTGATTTTTGTAGAATTCTGGCTGTCTTGATTCACCCATCAAACACACACAAAAGAGGTTTGTGAATTTACCCTTCTTCAGTCAGTGATGTCTAACGTGGGGTAACAGAGACCGTTCCCGTAACTGCATTTCTGTTACTACAAGTTCTTCATGCACACCTGGCAGCGGCTGACGCGAGTCCGAAGCTGCCCCGCTTTCAGAGTCTCCGAGGGAGGAGCACTGACAAACTGCTGCTCCTGCTCCACCGTGGTCAGCCAGAAGCTGTACTTGTTGGCAAAGTAATGGCACGTTCCCCGAGCACCATTGCACTCGATGAATGGAGTAGCTCGGAAATCCTCCAGGCAGGAGCCAGGTGAGACAAGGGACTGGCCTCCACCTTCCGCCCCTGCCGCAGTGTGCTGAAATAAAGATGGCAAGCTGAGTGAGCTCAAAGGAACAGGAGGAGGTAAACAGGCAACCAAAATTATACCCTGGCTATGTGTATCTGTCTCTTGAGTCAGGGCTAGAAGGCAAAGGAACATACTGAGGCTGAATATGCAGGCCTGGAATAATGGAAAACCAGCTTTTCACTTGAAAGTTGGGAAAGTTTGGAAACAACAATGCTGGCATCATGTTTTTCTAATAATCTTACACTAATAAGCTTCTAGGAGAGTGCAATGGAAAACTTTTTCCACTGAGAAAGAGGATTATGTCAATACTGTAGCTGAATTACTGTTTCCACATTTAAACGTTTACAGAACAAACATCCGTGGCGATACAGAACTTAGGCAGCCACCAAAACTGATCAGGGCAGGTGCTAAACAGAGCAAACTCAGAGCTCCAGCAACTCAGCTGATGAAGAAATGCACTGAGGCAAGAAGAGACAGGGTTCCAGGTTCCTGTAAGAAACTCACAGAACACAGTCTCAGTGACCTCATTAGAGAGGAGAGATGGAAATGTTTGAAGCTGCCTTTGCATTAGCAGTAGTGTCCTTACCATAAGGAAGGAGTATCCTATCCACAAGCTGCGCCAGCCCAGGGGACACTGTGGGATGGTGATGTCCTGGCTGTGCACAGCCACGGCCTGGGAAGGTGCTTCACACACAGAGCACCGGCTGATGTACTGCGGGATCTGGACACTGTCCACGGGCATCATGGGGATGGGAGCAGTGGTGGACAGCCAGTAGGACTTGTCATTTCGGCTGGCATAGTAGCACACTTCATTGATGTTGCAGTAAATAAAAGGCATGGTGCTGAAGCGAGGCAAACATGAGCCAGCAAAACCTGGAAAAATTGGAGAAGTAGTCATACCAAGCACCTGCCAAACACTCCAAGTCATACACACCAACATTCAGTGGTGAGGATGGCACGCGTGACACCGCTCCCAGCGCGGATCTGGCCAAGCCAACTGCCACCAGCTCCACTACAGCCCTCTGCACTGCCACAGCATGGCTTTTTAAATGTAATTTTGGACTGTGTTGTTCATTCTTGAGAGAATTCTGTCAACTCACCCAGATCCTGGTTGTGTGACTTCTCCTGCCCCTCCACATACAATAAGCTGTAGCCATCCCAGAGCTTATTCATCCCTATGGGACACGGGGGGATCTGGTCTGACTGACTGTGCTTCACCAGAGTGTATCCAACGCCCACGCTCCGGCCGGGCATTCCCGGCAAACCGAGGGGACCCGGCTTCCCAGCAACACCTAGGAGACAGAGGAACAATCACTCCTGCTAGTGCACAGGGTGGACATCAGCTGGCTCTGTACCCCACTTGGCATTGCTTATGGTAGTCTTGTACAAAGAGGAGCCCAAGCTATCTGGTTGTTATATGAATTACTAGACTTAACAGCTCCAAAAGCAGTCATTTCACAGCACCATCCACCCATTCCCTTCCTCTTTTAGTTCTCTTTCTTTGCCCAACAACTCTGGTGCCAGTGTTAGGTATATCTCACAGTACAGTAGTTCTGAGGATGTCAAAGCACCAACCAAAACCTAATTAATTCGTTTTTGCTATAGCACTCTTCTTGATGCTATTCCTGTTCTTTCTCACTGTGCCTTTCCTCTCCTGTCCAAGCCTCACAGCTATGGTTACTGTGAATACTTTATCCCTCTTCTAGATCTTCAAGATCATTCCCACATCCACAAAACATTAAAACCAAAAGGTGTTTAGAATTGCACCTACAGAAACACCAGCTGTGACATCAACAAGGACAAGAACTTTCCTCACTGAAGATTAAATTTCCTTCATTACAGATACAAAACGCAATACAACAGACATCCCCTGGTTTTCCTAAGGTAATTGGGTGTTGGGAAGGGTCTCTGCAGAAGCTGTAAGCAAACACAATTCTACTGTTTGCTTCTTTTTTATCTGTGCTCCCCAAATCATAAAATTACCTTCAAATCCCTGTGGTCCTGGGGCACCTGAAAGTCCTGGATCTCCAGCTATGCCAGGGGTTCCAGGTAAGCCATCACGTCCTTTCAGACCAGATCTTCCTGGCAAACCTTTTGGGCCTGAAATAAAATACAGTTATTAGTATCATTATTTCCTCATACTATTGCCTTGACTCCTGCAATCATATTCCAGAAGGGAAATAAGATGTCAGCAGCCATGCCAAGAGCTCACTCTTCACCAGCTGTGGTTATAAACAGCCACCTCCAAAAGAGACTCCACCTGATCTGTTTGTCTGTAAAAGGATTGAGAGGTGCAGCTGAGTATCACACATGGTTAAAAATGCAGCATTATATTTATATATATTATATTTGTATGCATTTTGATGGAATTATTTCCTTAATTAAAAAAATCTGTAAACATTCCTAATGCATTTGATAAAGTAGTGTTTTTCTTCCAGAAGAACAGGATTTTGGTGATCTGAGTGTACTTTTTACCTGGTTTTCCAGCTGGGCCATGGAATCCAGGATCTCCATCAAAGCCAGGAACACCATCAATTCCTGGCAGACCAGGTAATCCTGCAGGGGCTGTGACTTCTTCTGGCTGCGGGGTTATTCCTGGAGCCCCTGGTCTGCCAGGGGGACCTGCACATGGGGCAAAGGATGTGTAAGTACCCCATAAAAACCATACAGATTTGATGTGAATCCTGACACAAAGGAGAAAAATGTGAAATTAAAACCACCTTTGTACATCAGTACTGAGTATCTTGTAAAAAGTATGTCAAGCTCTAACTTATTTCAGTCTCTAAGAAAACATGTCTCTCAAACAAGCCCATTAAGGGAGCTCTGAAGTCACCCCCAGCCCAAACCAGGTGCAATAAACAACAGCTTTTAAAATCCTCCAGCACTCACCTCGATGGCCCATTTCACCTTTCAGCCCGGCATAACCAGGATCCCCTGGAGGCCCATCTTTTCCTGGCATCCCCATTAGGCCAGGCTCACCTCTTGCACCTGCAAAGACACACACCTAAGACTGGGCCTAAGCACTAATTCTGACCCACAGCTGTGGCTCTCACTGATGGCAGCAACAGCACTGGGGCTCCGAGATGGAGGGACCACAACCCTCAAGGCAGTCTGTGCCCAATTTCACAACCCCAAGGGCTGCAGAGCCTCAAGACAAGACTTCCCACTGCTACCAAACTGTACTTTATTGAAAGTACTCTTCCCCTTCCTTGGGTAGCCCAGGGACAGGGTTTGGAGAGAACACATCTTTACTCTTTGAACTCCATCTCTATGCACAGCACAGAGGGATGGGATCTGCCAGCCTACAAAGACAGCAGACAGTTCATGTGGCAGTGGTTCTCCATCCTGCCCTGGCTTTGAGCTGTGTGGTGTCTCTCAAACCTTGCTCCTGGAGTCCCTGTGTGCAGCTGCCCTTTGGCCTCCTTTCTAGAGACCAAAGAGAGATCAACATGCTCCCTGCCTCAGCCCAGAACAACATCTCTGAACTCCTACAATCCTCTTAGCCTCTTGTTGAGCCTAAATCCACCACACTAATGCCTCTGAGCATACAGGCCAGGTGGGATGAAACAGCAACTCCAGTTGTTGCCTAGAGAGCACAAGTGAGTCAACAGGCACAGCAACATTGCAGGTGGACACCATCTACTCAGAAAAAAAACCAAGAGGAAAAACATAACTAGGGACACATTGAAGAACACCTGGAGCTGGCCCCATTTTGCTGCTTTTGGAGTCAGTAGGTAAAATCTGCAGGAGCCAAAAGGAAAGATTGAGACATCAAATTCAGCTGTTACACATGAACGAGGAGGCCACACTAACCACCCAACAACCATTCCTACTGTCAAGATGACAGCTGCCAAACCACTCCCAGATCCTTTCAAGGCAAGATTACCTTTGAATCCAGATGCTCCAGGGAGCCCAACTGGACCAGTGGGTCCCACGTCACCTTTAATGCCTCTCAAGCCAAGAACACCAGGGAAACCTGGAGTGCCTGTGTCACCTTGGTCAGAAGCTGGGCCAGGGGGCCCTCGTGGTCCTGGAGGACCTGGAAAACCTAGAGACAACAGAGTTAATTGGCAAAATCTATTTCTGGGGCAAAGTAAATTCTGGGGCTATCCCCAGCATTTCTTTCTGTGTGGGGAAAGACTGGAGTCTCAGCCTCTCCAGCAAGGCTGTGAGGTACTGAATGGTTCCGGTGCCACCGTGACAAAGCTTCCAAAGCACACACACCTGAACTCCCATCAGTGCCTGGAACACCAGCATCTCCAGGTCTGCCCCGTATATCAGATGGAAGAGAAACTCCAGGTGCTCCTGGCAGGCCAGGCAGTCCCATAGGACCAGGGGGACCTAGAAAAAGAAACACAAAGTGAGGGTCAACCAAAAGTCTTCATGGATCTTCACAGACACTGACAGAAGCAGTGGCTAGGGAGCATTTATATTGAGAACAAAGAGACATCTCACTACAGGAGGGGAAACAACACATACTGTGCTGTTCAGGAGAGATATAGATACTTTCAGAACTGTGCAACCAACTGTTTCTCAAAATACAGAGCAACATCACAGATTTCACATTTGCCTGTCAAGCTTCTAACCACCTTTGAGGCTTCAGGAATTGTCTTTGGTAGTTCTGCTGACCATGCAACCCATTAACCTCAGCTGCAATACCTCCTACTTTCAGAACATCAGTATTTACCCATGTCTCCTGATGAGCCTTTTGGTCCAGGGAATCCTGCAGCTCCTCTTCCCAAGCCTGGAGAGCCTTCTTCACCCTTTGTACCTGGGAGGCCTGCAGGTCCTTTCAGTCCAACTTCACTCAGACCTAATTAAACATGGTTAACAAATATAAGAGAGCCCATTATTGACTGCTGAATAGCAGTCAAATTATTACACAAAATGAGTGGTGATTTTAAAAATAGCCATTTATTACTGTCTCTGCTGTTTTCAGTAGAGCAGCTGGAATTGGTGATTTGGTGCCTCACATGTTACTCTGGTTTTGCAGAGTGAATTTAAACAATCTGTGAGTTGCTGAGAGAAAAGCATATGACTGTTCTGGTCTCCCCACAAGCTCTTGCACAAGAATGGGAACTCAGCAGTCCTGTGACAGGATCTGCTGCCAGATGTATGCCGTGCCTCTCACTAGGACAGACCAGACTCAAGCTTCTGGTCTTTAAATAACCTTGTGGGCTTCATGCTGCAACACAGGGAGGGAGTTCAGTTTGCACAGACTGCTGCAGAATGCACACAGGCACATGTGGTGCAGGACAGAGGCTCCCTGAAAAGCTGCAGGGAGATGTTCAGAATGCTACTCTGGAAAGAGCATACACTAAAAGCAGCTCTCTCAGGAAAATTGTGAGGGATCTATATGCTGCAAATCATTGCTTTCTGATAATGTTTTAAACAAAGAAAACACAGGTTTGAGTTGTACACGTGAAGTCTAGCCATTTTCATGCATAAAACAGCTGCCACAAATTTTAGATGCTACTTTACAACATGACTGTAACTAAACAAGTCTTTTTGGTAAGGTCTTTCTTCACTTCTTTACTTTAGTAAAACCCTGTTTGCAACACAAAACTGCATTCCATTTCATATGATTCAAAATATGAAAGAGTCCAGCAAAAGCTCCCTAAAAGCAGAATCTGGAAACAAATAAAAGAAATCAGCTTCTGATTTTATTGATGCTTTCCTTGAGCTCCATATAATGGAGGGCTCTGAAAAGCAGTACAGAAACATTTCATTGCTAAGTCCAATTCAAAGCAAGCATTTGGTGCTGCCCTGCTCAAATCAAGCATCCATTAGAAAGAGTTTTATGATTTCATTCCATTAGTTTTCCAGAAGTGACACAATCCTTCAGGAATTCAAGGAGAACCATCACCAGAAAAGCCTCCTCGACTCCACAAGCTGCATCCTGTTCTTACTGACATTGAAGAAGAATTAGTTCATGCACATTCAGTATCCTGAGGTTTTTTTTCAGGTCATAATTAAAGCCAGAACTGGGTAAAATAGGGGAATTTTGTGGGAAACATTGCTCTCATGGTGGATCAGTTATATATTTCCCTAGCTATCACACTTCTACTACACGTTTCCTTTACCTGGTGTTCCAGGAGACCCTTTTGTGCCTGGCAAGCCATTCAGACCATTTAAACCAGGAAATCCATGAAAGCCTGAGGAGACATTTGGAACACACAAGTGAGCAAATGGGCAAACAATCTAGTTAGGTGGAAATGCATAAGATGGCTCATGGGGAACACAACACATAACCTGACCCATGGGAGCACAGTACATAAAGCTGTAAAGGCTTCCTTCACACAAGAACTCTTCCCACTGCTCTCTCCATGAACACCCATTAGTGATTCAAACCAAGGGAAAGCCCTTCCCTTTTCCAGCCCTTCCTCTGCTCATTCCTAGCAGCTGGTGCCTGCACAAGGTTGCCAAGAGGGAGCTCTTTCCCACGCACAGCTGGCCGGTCACACACTCTGCCTGCCCGAGACACTTGGCCAAAACACTGCTTTTCTGACCCAAATTCTCCTTCCATGTGCAAGATTACACATCTACCTTTAGGTCCCACTGTTCCACGAGCTCCAGGGAATCCAACAGATCCTGGCTGTCCTGGGGGTCCTGGTGGGCCAGGGGCTCCTCTCAGCCCAGCATTTCCAGGGATTCCTAAAAGAAAGTAGAAAAATATTCCTGTACTACACATCACGTCCAGGCTGAAACAGCTCACAGCTCCATCTTACAGCTTCTGTTCCTGCACTTAAGTCCTAAGATGGGTGAATAAACTACTATTTAAATAAAGCAAAATCATATCCAAATCTCTCCTCATGTCACCATTAGCATCACATTTATCAAACTATTTGATGGGGTTATTTTTAATCATAGCAGTGACGTTCTTCATCATCCACTAAGTAACACATGAACAGTTCACACACAAATAGCTAATTAAATTAGTTTTTTTTTCAAATAAAACATTTTAATAACAACTTTCATTGTTCTCCAACCTTTGATCTTGATAACCATTTGGGAATCTACTTGCTAATTACCCCACAACCCAAAGACCCTTGTAGCCATTCATCTGGGTAGGTGGCTCTAGAGAGGGAACAGACAAAAACGTTGCAATGAAAGAGCTGTGAAGAAGCTGCTACTGCTTTTATCTAACTGAGATCTTCCCTATTTGTTAATGGGATTCCTCTGGGTTTCAGTGTTGCAGGATTCACCATATTTGACCAGCAGGACATGGTGACACCTTACACTACTGTCAAAGAAAATTCCCATTTTCTTGCCAAACTTCTTGTTTAAGCCTCAGCTGAGACAGACCAAGCAGGGCTAAGGAAGCATCAAGGTGAGGTTGTCATAGTCACAACATGAGCTGCAGAACTTAGGTGCTCAGTCCAGTACCTGCTGGTCCTTCTTGGCCAAGATCTCCTGGGCTGCCTTTGGGTCCATTCACCCCAGTGTTTCCTGGATAGCCTGGTTCACCCTTGAGTCCTTCTCTCCCTCTCTCTCCTAAAAGGATATAAACATACCAGTCAAACTGGAGGAAGGCATGAAGAGGGTGAGAACATGGTATGCTGAGGTTGCAGCACTTGTGTTTGCTCAGCCATTGCCTGGGCCCTGGGCTGGACTCCCAGGGTGCCAATGCCAGTGCAAGTTCACTCCTCAAGAAATGAAGTGAATCCAGCATTAGAACTGGGCTGCTCTCAGATGTGTTCATTATCATCCAGATTTGTGCCCCACCTGGATTGCAAACTCCTCAAATCTCACTTTCAGGATTACAAAAATACCCAAATTTGGCAATGCCAACCTATTTAGTCTCTAGAATTTTGTGTTCTTGAAGTGAGCAACCAAGGCCTACTTTACCTGGAAACCCTGGATCTCCTCTCTCTCCTTTTGGTCCAGCAATGCCAGGAACACCAACAGACTCTCCCCGTTCACCTGGAAAAGGAAGGAAAGGCCATCCTGTCATTGACTGTGGACATCAGTTTCCAGGGCTTGTTTAAGAAAATAAATCTTGCTATATTTCAAATTCACGGTGCAAACAAAGACAATAGCAAATGATGCACCTGAGTCTGACAATGCTTATACCCATCAATGGATGCAGATCCACTCGTCCAAATGCACAAGACAGAAATTTACAGGTAATTCCACAACATCCTGCACTTTTGACACGAGGAGATGAGAGAAAAGGGTGCTTCTTGCACTGTCCAACAGGCCTCACACAGTGCTGTGGCCAAGCTTTAAGAGGACCATAAAGTATTTAGGTTTGGTATAGGTCTTGTCTGAAAGAAGCCTCTTACAAAGGGATATGTGCTAGAGCCTGTCACTGGAGAGCAATGGACACTTCTAGAACACTGCTTATTCCTTTGTGTCATTAATATTAGGACTGTGTATAATGAAAGACCATACACACTGTGAAAGATTTTTTACCCTTCGGACCAGGAAGGCCAATAGGTCCTGGGAATCCAAGTGTTCCTGTGGTGCCATCTGAACCCTGAAAGAAACCAACCCAACCAAAATTAATCTTTGCTTTTTATTCTTGCTGTTCCAAGCTTGGGTCATGTGGAATAACAGAACACAAAGGTGTAGCACGAAACACTATGTAAAATGCCATTTAATGGTATGAGCCAAACAAAAACAATCTGGAAGTTTTGTAAGGAAAAATTCTGCCAGGTTCTGCTGTGGTGGTACAGGAGTATCAATTAGAACACAGGGTTTTCCAAAGAGCACCCAGAGAAGATGATGATACTTAAGAAGGTATTTACCCTCTCTCCTGGCATTCCTGGAAATCCCATGATACCATGTGCACCCTTCTGTCCTGGCAGGCCAGGCTGTCCAGGTGGACCAGGGAAGCCTGGGTCACCATGAAGACCTCTCTCTTTGCTTGGTGACCCAACTGGACCAGGGAGACCAGGCTGTCCACGACTTCCTGGGATTCCTTTATCACCTGGGTAATACAGAAGAGTGGGATTTCTTTCAATAATACAGACATCCAGCTCATTTGGGTCAGTTGACCTGTTACCCTAATCTCCCCTAAAGAGGAAGAAAGGATGGCATTAGATCTACAGAACAGAACTCTAAAGGAAAACTGTTTTCTCAAAATTCAGAACTGCCATATGCAAGTCTTGCTAGAATGGGAATGGCAGAACAGAAAACAGTAGCACTGTAGGCACTGCCAAAAGGCAGACCATGCTCCACTGATAACTAGCCCAGATACTGAACAACTGATACTGGCAAATAACTGCAATGTTGTGAAATACCTCTAGGTCCTGGGAATCCTCCAAGTCCAGCTAATCCAGGATCTCCTTTGTCTCCTTTGATTTGCAGTGCCTGTTCTGAAGTCCCAAGAACAGGAAGACCAGGTGGACCTATATCACCTCTGTCACCTGAAGAAATAAAAAGTCATGAAATCTTCTTGCAAAATAATCGAGCAGAGAAAAACAGAACTTCCATGTCTCCAGATGCAAATTCATTACTACTCTTTGGTAAACAGGCCAAAGTATTGAAAAAATAGAAGATTACAATATTTAGAAGAATAATACCAGACACAGACATCTCAGAATTGCCTCCTAAGTCCCTCCGCTGCACAGCCAGCAAAAGCCATTCAGCTGTTTCTCACCTTTTTGACCTTGAAGTCCCACAACTCCTGGACTTCCTTTTCCTCCAGCTGTGCCAGGAGTTCCTTTAAACCCATTCACTCCAGGGACACCAGGCAGTCCAGGCATGCCAGGGAAACCAAGCAGACCAGAAGAGCCTTTCTCACCTGCATAGAAATGTTGAGAATTAAAAAGGGAATATCAGTCTATCCTGGAACACTGCACATCCACCCTGGGACAGGGAGAGGCTGCCTGGGTCTGGCCAATCACCCAAATCTGGGTACTTAAGCACATGGCACAGTGCTGTCACTTCTGTCACAGGTCTCCACTCACAATACTTTCAACCAGCACTTCTCAGTTCACCTCTGAGAGCCTGGTCCCGCTTCCAGTGGAGATCAAACACAATCAATTTCCAAGAGAACAACATGCAGTTCCACAACTCTGTTGCTTTGTGTTATTCTCCAGGTAACCAACTACTGTATTGGTGCTTAAAGATCACATTGTTTGTAATTTTTTACTTCCCATTTGATTTGTGCTTGATTCTCTCCCTTCTTTCTATAAATTTCATTCACTCTTCATTTCTTCAATTTTCTTGTCCATTTTGATTTATATAATCCTTTGTCCACAAGGACCTAAGACCTTTAAGATAGATTTCCTTAGGAACATTATTGATAATTAAATCCATAATTTGTATCTTGGCAGCAAAACAAATGCATCCCAACACTAGCTGGGGATTCATTCCCTTCCATCAAGTTGGGCCTAAAATCAGGATCAGCAAGGTTTTTTTTTTGTGGGCACAGCAATCTCAGGACTGAAATACCTACCTTTTGGCCCAGAGAAACCTGGATGTCCATCTTGACCAAAAGGCCCAGGTGGCCCTAACAATCCTCTTTCCCCAGGAGATCCTGGAGCACCATCAAGACCTGGGAAGCCTTTCATACCAGCAGGGCCTTGTGGTCCTACATCCCCAGCCACACCTTTGACTCCAGGAGGTCCTGAATCAATACAAGAAAGAACTCAATCGAGGATATTGCACAAAACTAGGACAGTTTGTGGCAGCTTCCCAAGCTCTTTAAACACAGCGTTGTTTTTAATGACAAATGGCACCTTATGGCACATGCAGCCTACTAGAAGGCATAAAGCTTAGAACTGCAAAAGCATTAGTCATCTAATAATAAAATACCTACAAGGAGGGTTACTGCCTACATTGCTACACAACTGGCGAGAGTGAAACCCCTTATTTCGACCACCAGACACTGACCTGTAATGCACAGTCTTACCTTCATCATCAAGGCAGCCAAGACAGAATGGGGAGCATCATTAATGCCAGCTTCTGCTCCCTGCCCCATGGTCTGGGTGAACCAGAGATCAATCAGCTAGACAGGCTTGTTTTCATAAGTTCTTGTTTCACCTTGGTAGTTGAGCTGTACTTCTCAAGAGCCAATTGCTCACTACAGGAACAAGCTGATTGTGCTCTCACAAAACCAATACCATATGCACTATTTTGCCTCTAAATGTTTCTAGCTGAAGCTTTGTAATGGTTTACAATTTTAAACAAAGGCTCAAACCATTGAAAACAGAATGCTCAGATCCAAAATAATGAAGAGAAGGAAAACTCAGGTGGCTGCTGAAAAATTACATTTGCTGCAGTAGCAGTCAATATTCAAGCTCTGTTACACTCAGGGCTTTGTGCTACAAAGCAGCAGTTTTTTAAGCAGATGAAAGAGCTGCCTTATTTAAGAAGACAAAGAAAACATACACACTTAAAATCTCTGCATATTAATGATTTCCTTACAGGCTTGAGACTTTGTTACTGTCTGAGCATTCTCATTACAGTGGTTCTTTGCCTTCTGCTTTGATTAGCAATGATAAGGGGTATCACCTATGGTCAATGCAATTCTTGTAGCATTAAAAGCTGGGTTGTTAGTCCATGAGCTTTTATGCTACACTGCATTTTCTCACCTTGACAGCCTATGTGAAGAACCCATAACCAAACAGTGTGACATCAGAAATGGAGAGTTGATGATAAATGGAATAGAAACATGGTGAAGGAAAAAACAGACAAAATATGTAAACAGAAAGAACCAGGCTACAAAAGAAATTAATGATTCAGGGAGACAACAGCTGCAAAAAAACTTAGTTATTCGGAGCTTATCATCCTAGCAATGGGAGGTTTTTAAAAACAGTTGAAGAAAAGCCAAATATGGCATAATGACCATAAATGTGAAACAACAGAGAGGCAGAAGGAATGTTAACATTAAAATTTTAAAAAATTAAAAACTCTATAATTTTCATGTCAAGTGATGTTACTGCTTTCATTCATTTGTTGCCACTGTGCTTCAGCACTGTCATTCTACATCAGAAGAGCACTTTTATGTCTCAGACCATCATCTACCAATTCCCAGGTCTCTCTTTGCTGGGTTCTCAAATCTTTCATATACTGTTATGAAACACTTTAGTCAGTGCAGCTTTACAGATATCACTATACTCAAGTGGTGGGGATTTTTTTCCTCTGAAAAAAAATGAGTGAAGGAAAATAAAGCACTCTTCTGCCCCAGCAAAGAGAAAGACAGGGAAGACAAGTGCTCGTCCTGATAAAGTCAACAACTTTTCAATCTAAATCACATTTCAAGCAACCTCACACAATAGAAATTAATTGTCATGAAAAAGGGAAATGAAGATTAGTCAATGATACAGCCAACACATAAGAGCAAAGATGTTAAAAACATCATGACATTTAAGCTGTTTTCTTCCATCTTTCTGCTGTACTTTCTGCAGTATTGGGGTAACATTTCCCAGCAGGAATTGCCCAGCAGTCAGTGTCAACAGGCTCAGCCAGGGGTAGGAGCTCACTCCAAGCAAATCCCAAACTTCTCCCACACTTCAACACCACAGAGCACAGCTCAGCTACTTGTCTTCATTTGAAAACACCACGTACCTGGTGCTCCTGCAAGGCCAGCTGACCCCAAGGGTCCTGGTTTTCCCTTAATGCCAAAAGGGCCTCCAGGGCCAGGAGGACCCCGCAATCCAGGGACACCTGAATATCCTGGATGACCCTGTTCACCTTTAACACCCAGGAGGCCTGGTCTTCCATCCAGCCCTGGAAACAGAGAGATAGGAGTTTACAGAACAAATAAAGCAAAATTCACATTTTAAATTGAAAAGTGAGTTTTGATAAAAGCCTTTGAATTGCATTAGATTCTAACAGAAAACCAGCAAATCACCATCTGTGAGCAGAGGAGTTGCATTATCTTAAAGTGACTGGAAAGAGGAAGGCTATTTGAAAGAAAAACAGTTTGATATTCCCAGATACAAGCAATATCAGTGCTTACCTTTTGGTCCTGGAAATCCAATATCACCTGTAAGCCCTTTATCACCTGGAAGTCCAGGTCGGCCACGCTCTCCCACAGTTCCACTCTCAGCACCAAATACATCTCCAAGAGCTCCTTTTATTCCAGCTAAGCCTGAAGGACCCATTTTCCCAGGCAAACCATCTGTTCCATCCAGTCCTGGAAGTCCTTGTGAGCCTTGCTCTCCCCGAGGTCCAGGGAAGCCTTAAAGAGAAGATCCATAAGAGTCACTCAACAGAAGTACACAATACTGCTTCCAATAGCATCTCAAATAAAATATACATTTAAAAAATTCCCATTAAAGAAAAAATTGCTTGAGAAGTTGCAAAATATTTCAGTACTGAATTAGAAACAATAATCAGTGACAGAAAGACAAAACTGTTGAAAGGTTTAGGTTTTTTGGACCTTTTTTTTTCAAGAAAAGAATACTGTACAAGTGTGTAGTTGCAGCTATATAAAGCATTCCAAGCTTGGTTTCAATAGATGGTAGGTTAAGTAAAACCCCTAACCCTCATCACCTTTGCCTCTTGGTCTTTCTTTACATAACCATCAGAAATTCCTATGGCTAAAATGAGTCCAAGCACTGTGTACAGTGTACCTTCACCAGAGTACCACAGGGCTTAAAATAAGTGTTACACTAAATTTGTGGCTAATCTAAACTGGAACAAAGTACGTGACAATGGTCTCTGGAGAAACAAACTCTTGACTGTTCTCTTTTCTCCCAGTAGTGATACAGTGTTTCAGGCAGGTGGTAAACATCCTGAATATTTCCTTTGTTTTCTCCTAAGCTGCAATCACTTGCTTGCATTTGTAAGGAACATAATGGAACACTCAATGGAGCATTATGAATGTATGAGGCAGAAGTAGCCAAGAAGGCCAGAAAACTCTTTTGATAATGTATTGTACACATTAATCAGACAATAAAAAGAACTCCAGCAACTTCCCTCTTACCAGGTTCCCCTTGCAAGCCTATTATTCCTGGAGACCCAGGCTGTCCTTTAGACCCATGTAACCCAGGCTGGCCTGGAATGCCAGAAAAGCCTTTGCTGCCTTTGGGACCTATGGGTAAAAAATATATTAATAATATCAACAAACAAATAGCAGAAGACAAAAACAGGGCACAACAAAAGAGGTTCAAATATTTTCTGCAAAGCTGGTGCTGGATACACAATTTAAGCAAAATAAAGTCTCAAAGCTATAGCTGTTCATGAGCTACATAAACACAGAAGCAGAAGGTTTGTGTTCAAGGCTACATGAAAGCTAAAAAATGGTGCAGTGAATATGATCCTCCATGGGATTTAGGCCTAGTCACTTTGGGGAAAAAAAGGACATTGTTCTGCCAGTTAACCCTCTGGAATAACTATTGCTTGGAAGAGGATTAATTGGGAGGTATTATCTTTGACAAATAAGTGCTGCTTGGCAGTCAGTCAGTGCATTACATCACCTTGTGTCCCTACCTGGCAGTCCTGGAAAGCCGGGAGTCCCTGGGGGCCCGTATGCTCCAGGAACTATGCAGGGCAAGGTGATACCTACAACAAAGAAACACTGAGGTTGTATCCTGTCTCTGCCAGTTTAAGCCAATGATACTGCATTATTGCCTTTATCTTCATTTTCTTATTAAATTGTAGTTCTGACTTGGGATCTCTTCACTGGTTTGCTTTCAAACTAGTACAAAGTCACAGACTCTTTAAATGTTTTTCCTCATTTCACAATAAGGCCTTTCAATCTGGAAAAATAAGGAATTATTATTTTTTCTACCCACACACATTTCTTTAATATTAGATGAAATTTATTACATCAAAGGATGTTATGTATTTTAATATATGCAAATTATTTCCTAGTATGGGAGGAAAGGTGCACTCACAAGTTTTCTTACACATCTCTATGGAGGTGCAAACTGAACTGGTTAATGATTTTAATGATTTACTCCCTTTCCCACATATTCTGACTATAAATACTCTCCTACACAAAGGACTGTTCATTGTTTCCCAAGCTTTCATGTAGAACTCATAATAAGCTGGCTTCTGATGTGCTCTGCAGAATAAATGGAGTTCACATCATCCACAGAGCATTTTACTTTTACTTATCTCACAGTGCAACTTTAATTTAGCGGATTCTGTAGGAGAAAATTTACTGAACAAATGCGTAAGCATTCACAACTAGGAATTAGTAAAGCTTTTAGCATTTAGCATGTGACTTGAATTGGAAAAAAAGCTTATGCAGACTATCCCTGGGGGACATTAATGCTGCATCAATACAATGGACATCTCCTCCCATAACAACAAGGCAGCATGACACTGGTGTGAGGTACTATCCCCATCCAGCACATCTGGCAACCTCCTGATGCTGCCCTGGCCTTGCTCTCACCACCCTCTGGGTCTGAGACTCCTCTGCCAACTCCTCTCACTGTGGTGGTCTTACCACCAAGGGCTTTGAGCTCAGAGCATCACTTTATCAGTCCAGAAATGCATGCCACTATATTATGCCTGCAAATACATTACTAGCTCTGCATTATTGACACAGACAGAATTACAAACCTAGAAGCCCAAGTATACACAGCATGCAACATAAACTGAAAATCAGCAGTGACAAAGAAAAAGTACTGTTTACCTTAAGTTATATTTAAATGGCTGACATGGAATCAAGACACTGGGACCAACTTTTTGCAGTCATTTTGTAATGAAAACATTTTCCATAAATGTTTAGACATGAATTTCCATGTAACTAAATTTGAGAACGAGCATAAAACATCATATATGAAGTATTATCAAACCCATATTTACTTACTTTATCACTTGTCATTAGGGTATGCTTTAGGTGCATATAATTACACACCAACTGAGCCAAACTATAGTACCTCAGGAAGCAAACAGAGCCCAGAGCTGGTTGCACAAGTCTTAATTGAACTCCCTACCTGACTGTCTTGACAGCCTCTTATTCATCAACACCTGTTCATTCATACAATGTATTACCATTTCTTCTTTTTAAAAAATCTGGGGCTCTTATTTCAATAATAGCAATAGTTCTGAAAACTGAATCAGACACCTCAGATATCAGTGAATTATTATTTTTATTGGGACAATGATTTCAGTGTTTTCAAAAACCTCATTTTATCACTCTTCCTAACTCCCTTTGGTATAAAATGGCTCTCCAGCAATAGTCAGGGAGTAGGTCCATCTAATACTCTTAGTATTTCAGCAATGCTTAAGTATTTATTGCTTATTATCTGTATCCTCCTGAACATGAGAAATCTGTGACTGCTATGTGAAGCCTGGTGAGCCCACAGATGAGTTTCAATTAATTTAAAGAGCAGCCTTTAGCCTAATGCAATCTTCTGGCCTGGCCACAGGCACAGTAGTAAATTGAGGACCATTTGACTTGCAGCTTTACCTTTTTTAAAGTAATACCTACCTGGAGGGCCTGGAAGACCTGCTTGTCCTGGAAACCCATCCATTCCACTGTCACCTGGTGGTCCACGAACTCCACTGGGGCCTGGGTATCCAATGCCAGGAGAACCAGTTTCTCCTCGATGGCCCTTGGAGCCAGGTAATCCTGGCAGACCTTTTTCACCTGGGAAACCCAGCCCACCATCACCCTGTGCACAGCAAAGACAATTACAGCTGAAAGTCAAAGGGATGCAGAAAGAATATCCACCACTATAATTTTTAAAAGTGTGTAAGAGTTTGGTTGGTTCTGTGCAAGGCTCAGGTGAGCCTGAAAAGATATATAGAACCCACTGTAAATTATCCATCTTTATTTTAAAATGCAGCAATACTTGGTGACTATTACAAAGAATATTTCATGTTGTATTTGTCAAAATGCAAATACTACAGATTCTGAAAGACATTTACTTTCTCTTTAATTGATAAGATTTGGGTGTGATTTTTTTATTTCAAGGTGGTCTTTTTATGTCAAGTTTTCACTCATAATAATGCCTTTTGTCTTTTAGAACTCAACACAGAACAGCATTATGGTCTACTAAGTTTATCTTTTAATAGAGGCATTAGGAATGTCAATTATTAATCCTGACCAAGACAAATTTGTGCTCAGGGACTGTGAGCTTTTTATGTATTTGAAGATTTACCACAGGGTTAATCAGGACTAGTTTGCCAGGCCTGGCTGTTTTCTCTGCTCCTTATTCCAGTTCTGAAGCACTGCTGCTAAGTTAATCTGAACTTACTGGAGGGCCTGGTGGGCCTGGCAAGCCTGGAAGTCCATCCCTGCCCGGAGTTCCTGGGATGCCTGAAGGTCCTCTGGGTGCTGTCGCACCACGGTCCCCACGAGCACCTTTGACAGTTGCATAGGATGGATCCCCTTTTTCTCCCTTAAGGCCTGGAGGTCCTTGCTGACCAGCTGAAGCCTACAGACCAATAGATAAAGGAAAGGTACATGCAGAGAAAGTTACATGCAGAGAAAAGGCTTTGTTTCTTAAAAATGTCATACAAAGACAGGACACAATGACCAGATCAGAAAATCTCCAGAGGGTTTCCTATTGTATACATTGACTTGGGAGGGGAAAGAGGTTTGTTTGTTTTCAGCTGTTTCTGCTGTCACTACAGTTCCACAGTGGCAAGCCAAACCTTGGTAATAGGGACAGCAATCTGGAAACATTACATTAATCATGATATGATGACACGCAAGTAATGAAACTTCTTCCCTATTGCTTGGTGTGCTGCACTTACTGACACTGATAGAGATCCTCTGAAGACAAATGGCTAGTAATTTTATGGACTATGATTTTCAAAAGTAAATACTTGCAATGAGCAATGCTCAGCACTTTGGAAAATCCTATTTGTTATGGTCACTGTTTGATAAAAAACAGAGCTCAACTCTCATTGATGTATTTAGCATACAGCAGTTAGGAAGCAGACTCCATCTGTGGTGCACAGTTTTTATAGCTATGAGCAATGATGTGGAAAGATCTCCCTGACTGATTTTTCAGATCTTCTCTCCATGTACATGTACAACTGCTTCCCCAGCCAGCCCTCAATTAGGAAGAGCCCTGGGTCTAATCCATGTATGTCTACTTCCAAGAAGTCCTGGGATGAATAACTCCTTGCTTTTCTCTTGACTGATGAATGTGCAGTTCTCAGAATTTAAGAACCATTTGTTCTCCCATTTTTACAGCTGATAGTATCTCTACTTTCAGTTTCTTTACACAGATCAGTTTCTAGGTTGATATATTTTTTAAAACCAAACAAATAGAAGCAATTATGGGGGGAAAAAAAAGTGTTCTTTCATTACATTGAAGACCAGCAATTGCACATGGCCACAATTCACAATAACCAACACAAACTCTTCCTGCCTTACCGGAGGGCCGCGCAGTCCTGGTGCTCCCACAGAGCCTGGGTCTCCACCAAGGCCCTTGGCACCAGGTACACCAGGGCTGCCTGACAGACCTGGTGGGCCTGAGATGCCTTTTAGGCCAGCTCTTGTAACTCCTCCATCACAAGCACAATCACCTGCCTCTCCTGGAAAATAGTCAACACTCCAAAATGAGTTTCATTTGGATAAAGACCCTTTTCAGTTGCAAGCAGTATTTGATTCAATGAAGACAAAGCCATTCTCATATTATTTGATTTTATGCCTCCTCTGCTCAAGTGATGTGAGTGGCAAGCAAGTGGAGCTCAGGTTTTCTCCAGTTTAATTTCCATGCAATACCCATCACCAAATAACCACGTGTGGCACAAACTTCAGCACTTCTAGACCTCTTGCCAAAGGTTTAAACTTTCCTAAACAGATGGGTTTAGGGGAGTTTTAGGGAGGTCTTGTGCATTTTTAAAGAGATGGTTATCAGAGAAAACAAATCCGTACTCCCCCTCACAGTAGGTTACAATGACCCCCTGAATTGTTACTGGCCATGGACCCAAACAATCACCAAGCACAGTGATATCTGTGTCATCATGGCTTTTGATGCTGGTTCTGTCACACACTAAGACCCAAATTCTCATGATTTTTAGCACAGGGGAGAATAAAATTAAGTTTTCTGTCATTTACATTTCTGTCATTTTTGTCTATTGCAAAAAGCAGTGAATAAGATTTTATTTCTAAGTCTCAAGGCTTTAAAGGATAACTAACTTAGGTCATTTTCTGTGTGTGATATGTTGATCAGCTTATTTGCCTGAGCAGAATAAGAAGAAGAAATAGGATTTTACTGACAGTGCTGGGCACAGCTCTGTCTAAATTGCAAAGGCCGTTGGCTCCTTCAACCCCTCCTGTGATTTGTCATAACGACACAAGTCATCCCTTAGGATATTAACCACATGTAAATATCTTTCAGCCCAATGACAGCTGAAAAGCTCTCTCAAAACAAGAGTCACTTACCTTTGTAGCCCTTTGGACCCAAAGCTCCTGGCAGCCCTCTTTGCCCAGGCTCCCCTGGGGCCCCAGTCCTTCCACTCAGGATTATCACTGGGGAGAATGAAGGGCCTATATGCAGAAAGAAGGCAAGGAAAAGCCATGAGAAGGCTGATCTCCAGCTCAGTATTACTGACTTACAAAATCAGTGATGCAACTAGCACCAGACAAAACTGCAACTGTGGATGTAACACAAGGAGATGGATCTTGGTTGGTACCACCCACAGTAGTTCTGCAGTTCTCTGCCATGTTTGCTTCCAGCTCTTCATACAGAAAAGCAAAAGTTCTCACAGTGTGGATGCAACAGAGTTTCATTCCTCTACTCTGCCACTGCACTTTTTCACAGATTAACCAGCTGACCAAAGAACTCACCAAACTGTGGACAGGTAGTGTAAAGAATGGTAAATGCCTTTCATTCAGTGGTTGCAGCTCAGGAAAGACTAAAGGGCAAAGGGGTTAAGGGGAGTTTCCCTGTCCCTCACTTCATGACTGAAGGATTGCTGTCTACATCTCTTTACATGCTGAATGGAATGAAACATAAGTTGACGGAAACAGCAGCAGAAAGAGATCAAACATAATCTAAAACTACACTGTCTGCAAACCCTTCCCCTCTGGGACAACAGTAAGATGGAGTGCTGACCAGCACCGTCTGATGCTCCATGGAAACAAACTGCAGCTATCAGCTAAACACAGCCACAGGAGCTTCACAGACTCTGCAGAAAAGTGAGCCAGATTTGACTAGCAAACAGTTATTGATGAGAGAACTCTTGTTTCTTCTCCACAGGAAATCATTTTATTACAGACCATGCTCACTGGCTCCATCACCGGAGTGTCCCCTGTTCTGAAGGGTTGGCTCTCAAAAAAAAAACAGCTTATGGCAGAATGGTAAAATACAGTTTTGTAAACTCAGCCCTGATCCTGTAAAACTCAGTTTCTGAGGAAAACAAAACAATGCCCAATAATTTAACCCAGACATCCATGCAAATGAACATGTAAAAACAAAATCCTATTTCCTTAGGTCTGAAAATGTCTCTTCAGACATCCTATCTGACTCCTGGTACCCAAACTACCTGCTCACAAGACAGACATTCATCTCAGGTGTTCATAAGGATCATGGTCTATTCTTTACCTAAGCCAACAGGAAACTAGCCTAGACCTTCAGAGTCCTTGGTGTCATAAACTGTGTCTACACAACTTTGTGCTTCAGTCTCTCAAGCTACCATGGTCAACAATAATTAGGTCTATTGTCTAACTTTATAGGAGTGTCAACTCATATATATAAGTTTGTGAGCTACAATCACAATGAGGTGTCAGTCAAACATGTACAATTTACAGATGAATAATCCCTGCTGGCAAAGAACTAAATATATAAATGATTATTTATCCTATTTCACTCTGAATCTAATACAAAAATAGATGTAAAAATTCTACATACGTGGTGAACCAGGCAATCCTGGTGCCCCTGGCAGACCTGGTAAACCACCTCTGCCAGGAGGGCCTGGTATTCCAATTGTTGCTCTTCCTGGTTCTCCCACTTCACCCTTCACTCCTGGAATACCTGGAGACCCTCCAGGGCCCATTCCATCTAGACAACAATGACACAATGAGCAGTTCTCCAGCAGCAAACACATTGAAGTATTTTTAATGTTAAGATAATTACCTTTGTACCCTGAACTGTAATCACGTTAGGACAGAACAATTCATATTTTACACCAAGGAAAAAGTACTAATTGGAGGGACCAACTGGCTCCCATTTACACACTCTTTTGGTGATCCAAAAAACTTCACAGCACTGCTCTTAAGTCCCTACGATCAATCAGACAATTAACTATGTAAGACTGAGGGGGGTTTATTTTCTGATTTTCTTGGTAGTTCCTAGTCTCTGGATTATTACAGGTTAGAATTTCCCAGATGACATTCAAGTAAAACAAAAACTTTTGAATGAGATCTTGGATGGGAAAAATAGGTTGCACACCCAATGGGTTTATCAAGCCAATCTGTTAGCTCTTTATTGCAAATATAAAAAGTCATTTAAAAATTTCAAAAATATTCATTATAATTTAAAAGGTAGGAAAAGTTCTTCCAATCAGCAATTCAAAATGGAAATCAAACCACAGCCTCCTGTGTACACTGCCACACCAAATATTCACACGTGAAGACTTACCTGGGCTGTAATAATTGTGGCACTAATTCTGCTCCCACCCAAGTCAACACAATTGGTTTCCCTATGTGCCATCCCTGCCTCCTATTTCTCAGACAGCAGCCTGCAAAACAGCCAGCTGAAGGAGAAGGGAAAGGCTTCCTCCAATACCTTCACCATCTCCAGGCCACTACCCAGAAACTTCTCCACAAAACCCCCAGCAAACAGCCTGCCAAGAGCACTGGGAGCAGCTGCTTTACCTCTCTCCAGGCCTGGAAACCCTGGAGCCCCTGGAAGGCCTGGTAAACCAATGATCCCCTCATCTCCTGGAGGACCAGGTATTCCTGGGTTGCCAGGGTCACCTGGGGCACCTATTAGAGAAAGAGGAAAACAAGGAAGAAAATCTCATCAGAATTTCTGCTGAAATACTGTTCAATCAATTACTGTAGTGGCCACTGATCTCTCAGATAGCAAAGACTGCCAAGCTGTGAGCAGGAAGTCTGTTAGTAAAAGTTAATAATATTGGGGAAAATTCCTCCTGAGCTGTTACAGAGGTTGTTTCAAACTTGACTACATGTGAAGAAGAAAAAATAGGAGAGACCATGAAATGTTCCCCTACCTTTATGGCTTCAGAGACTGTTCTCATGCAGGCCTCAGTCAGCTGTGGCATTAATTAAGCTCATTTTTCTCAATAAAATTCTTACCTCATTGGACAACAACAGCAGAATGACATTTACAGCACCCTTTACCATGCAGCACCAGGAAGCCATTTTTCCTTGGTACAATGAAGTCAGATTGAAGTGTGTCTACAGAGCAGACACAGCACTTGCCCATGCTCACATACAGACTGTCTGTCCCAGGCAAGACATTTCATTCTGCCTTGAGATACATCATTCTGCAATGTGGGGATGAATGGCATTCTTTAAATTCTGAAGTTATAAACAAAGAACTAAATATATGTGTAGCCAAACAATACAGAAATAAAGAAAAAAATAACAAGGGATGGAAGAGACCCAATATACAATATGGGAAACTGTTAACATACAGTAAGAAAGAAAGTTGGATCAGAAAAAGTGTTTTATACGAGTTCCAAAACAAAATGGAAATGTGTACCTGAAATGACTACACCTTCCCTGTCAATAATGACAGGCGGACCTGGGGGACCGATGTCACCTAATTCACCCTGTGAAGAAAACAGATTCATAGCACACTCAGATGGCTGATGGAGAGCAGGCTGCTTGCCAGGAACAGACTGTATTATGGGACCAGTGTCTGCAGCCATCCACTGTAACCATCATTCTTCATCTTGCTGAAGAATTCACTTTGTTCTGCTATTCATAATCATCTGCTGTCCTGACTTACATCGTTCCTGTCTGATGAAACTGATGGCTGCTTCAGATAAGATGGCTGCTACTGACCAGCTATCCTCTGAAGGTCTCCAATTACCTCAGTAGGAAGCACAGACATGTATATACAATGTGTACTGGAAACCAGTTATGTCAGCACACTGACCAGTACCAGGTAGATAATATCTGTTCACTTCATGGTGAAAGCTGCTATGAGCTATCTCAGTTTTAAAAGCTTTCATCACTGCAGCTATCTGTTGCCTTGCAATACTGAATTTCAATAATAGAAGCTTACAGAGAAACGGATTCCTTAGCAAAATCATCCAGGTAGAACAAGCAAGTTGTGACAAACTGCAGTGTCATTCCTTCCTCTCACTGACACTCTCAAAGAGCAAAGAGTATCATATCCTCTTTGAAATCACAAGCACAGAATTTGACTGTTGTCCAAATTGCCATCATATTTATCACATAAACACCATGCAGTGAGCCAAGGCAGTGCACACTTGGTTGCTTCTTCCAGTAATACTTCTCTGTACAGAAACATCTAATACTACTTCTTCCATGTACTCTGCACAAAAAATCCCTTCAGTAGTTGCATTTTACAAGTCTGCAATCTTGGTGGCAGATCAGTGTTTCCACAGCAAACTACTAGCTAATCATTTTCCACTCAGTTTCCAGCTGTCTGAATGCCCAAATTGTAAGATACCCAGAAAATGTCTGCTATGCATCACCTATATTTAGTACAAGAAATTGAACAGTCTTGTCCATACTTGTAGATCTTGGCAACTGTCCTATCATCGACTTACTTCCACCTAATCTTGCCTCAATGGTCCAATAAATATGACATTGGTGTAAGGATAAAGGAGACCAGAAAGGCTATATCTACAATTCTAAGTTATGAAGTTCAATGATTAACATTGAAAAATTATTAAAATACCTGAGCGTTCATGGCTCAGCAACGACTCATTTTTGTGCTTAACAATAAAGTGAACAAGGAACTGAAACGTACTGAAAATGACAGTGATATAGGGGAAAACAGGAGGTTTGATTGGAGCAATGACAGTTATTTATTCATGTGAATGCCTTTGAAAAACCAATGCTTTAGTGAGAAGTTACCTTCATGCCTTCTACTCCATCCAGTCCTGGATAGCCTGGAACACCTGGATGGCCCTGCAAGACCCCACAAGGGAATGATGACACACAGTGAGACAGTAAGTGGCATTATTTTTTAGCTGTGACATCTGCAGAGCCTGAACTCAAATCACAAACCAAATTCTTTGTCCTACCAAACATCTGAAGAAGAATTAAAGTAAGAGAAAACTCATGGCATCAATTTCTCATCACAACATACCAGAGCTCCTTCAGGGCTCCTTGTGAAGATGGTGAGAACTCATGAGCAGGCTGAAGGTGTGCAAGTCAGGAGAAAACCTAGGAGTTCTCACAGAACTGTAGAAATGCTTGCAAAATTAAACATTATTTTCCTTGTCCCACACATATTGACCCCACTGTTTTCTCCTTCTAAAAAAAAATTATTGGCACCAAAACATTTAAAGTAACACTGGAGATGCAGGATCTACTGATTTTGTACTTTCTACTTAGGTTAACTATTTCAATAAGGCAGGTATATTTATCCATCAGAGAACTTGAAGCCAAAATATAAGTAAGTCAGTAGATCTTAAGCAGTTTGAGGGCTTCTGTAACTTTTAAATATTGTAAAAAAAAAAAGAGAAGAAATTTCACCTTTCTCCCTGGAATTCCTTCAGATCCATCCGGTCCCAAAAGACCCTAGAACAGCAAAGACATTAACTTTTAGAGGCTCCATCCCAGCTTGATCAGGCTTCAAATATCTCTGCATCAAAGAATTAAAAGTTTAAATTTTCAAAAGGAGAAGCTACCACTGCCTTTCTTATCTCTCAATTATTAACAATAACAATGTAAAGAATTTAACAAAATAACTGATAAAAGCAGGCTTATCTTATTTAACTACTGTTTTTCTAATTGGCAGTTCAAGTTAAGGAAGTCACGGTGTCTCAACTTACTAGGAACTTATGTGTTACTTTATAATTACAAAACCAATAAATTTTAGTGCAGTGAAGACTTTCTAGCAGACAGCTTATTCTGCACACACAGAACAGAATGTCTTGGTCTGCCTGTTGCATAGGAGCACATCACTGCAGGGAATGAATCTGTTGATGAAAAGCCCACTTCATGTGTTTGAGAAGGCATTTAAAGACTTGGTGAAGTTACCTACCCGGCCACCTGGTAAGCCAGGCACACCTTTTTCTCCTTTCTCTCCAACACCTCCAAAGCCCTGAGGAAAAATATCAACATTAAATCTATGTGATCTGTTTGGAATTGAACAGCACATCCCTAAGTAAAGGGAACACAAACCTATTTATACAAACAGTACAATAGCAAGACAAAGGGAGCTGACTGTTTCTGCTGGGACTACTTTGTCCCAGAAAGAAAAGCTCCTATCAATCAGACTTGGCAGTATGTGCAGTACAGTACCTGCTTTATTCCCCAAAACTTCTATCCATTTAAACCATGGCAGATATTTCAGTAGTAACTGCAAGTGACCCCATGTTTCAGACAGCAAAGACCTGCCAATGCTACTCTGTATTCTATTCTACATTGAGAAATTCTTTCAAGTCTCATTTCTTAACAGCAGCAGCTCAAGGGAATGTTCAGGGCACGCTTTTCCCTTCCAAAGCCCATGAATGACACAAAACTAGCATTTTCACACTCAACATATGGAAATATTTGGTGGCTTTCCCAGTCAGCAAGAAGTATCAAATCCAGAGATAGAACACCAGGATTTAATTTCAGCAAGAGTTACAGTAGTTAAGCAATTTCCAGGCTTAAGCCTTAAAATATCTTACAGTTGTGGTTAGGTTTGTACATATGTTCAATTTCATCAGCTTCAATGGGTCTCTTGTGGTGCATAAAGCTAAGCATGGAACATGTCCAGAAAGGCTAATAACAAACTGTGCTTCATGTACAGGTTTTTCTTGCACATATTTCTCCTAAGAACATCTGTACACAAAATAAACTGGCAAACAATTTATCTTATTAGTCAGAAGTTCCCAAAAATATTTATTCCCTAAACTTATTGTAACAACCTCTGTTTACAAAATGCTTTAAGCTGGGAAATAGCTCTCAAGAATTCAGGGGTAAATTGTTTTTCTTAATTCATATAGAGAAGATGCAACACCATACTGAGCTGATGAGCACTAATATTAAACAGCCCATTTTAATTGGGTGTATATGAAAAGAAAGATCTGCATGTGCTTTACAGCCTTAAAGTAAAATAACAAAATATATGTTTAGATATAATAAAAGGGAAAAAACCAGCATTTTAAAAATGTCTGTGGGACAAGGAACACTGCCATCAAGTGGCCATGCCACAGGTAGAGCTCCGAGCACATCTGCAAACAGCAGGCTGCAGGCACTGAAATCTGGGCAGCTTTGCAAGTCTGTAGTAGGACAGCATTTTATTCTTTGTATCTACAGGACAAAAAACTATCACACTACAGTTACATTCTTCAAAAAGTCTTGTGAACACTCTTATCAGATTTTCAAAGTTCTCTGGTGCCTAGAAACTCTTGTAGAGGCCTTGTGAGCTATTCAGAGGTTGCTGAACCATCTAACCCCTACTGGGCACGTGTTAAAAACACTCCTCTGTCCTCACCGGGATGCCAGGCAATCCTTGGTCTCCGGGGAATCCTTGAGGACCTGGCTCACCCTGGCAAGGGGAAAGAGACAAACACAATAAATCACTGTGCCTGTGAAAGCAAGACCTTCCCTGTCCACCCAAAGCAAAGCTTTGCCCTTTGTTTGCCAGCGAGTGCCCTGGGTTTGTGCCACCATGTGCTGCATCCGAGGCTCTCAGCACAGAGCTTCCTCTGGCACTGCCTGGGAACTGCTGCTCTGCTGCCCACAGTGCTACGAGCCACACCAGGGGCATGCCATACCATCAGCTGGGCAACATGCACAGGGCCTCATGAAAGCAGCAGAACAGCACACGATGAGACAGCAATGCTTTCACAGCTCTGCTTACAACCTCCAGAGTGAGCCCAAAGGAATGGGGTTTGTCTGAGCCTCACCTCACACTCATGTAAATTGACCAAGTACAACAATCGTTCTCACACAGGGGCTCAGGCCAGCTCAGACTGGGCTCCTAAACCTGCCTGTATGAGTCCCAGATTAACTCAGTATGCCTAAATTTCATGTGTCTAGAGAATCTTCAACTCAATCTTAAACCACACAGCTTTCATAAAAACACTGATGACCTAAATTCACATCTCAGTAATAACAATGCAAAGGTGAAAAAAACCTGATTATTTCAGAGTAGTGTGCACTAAGGCAAAAGAGATAGAGCTTCCATTCATTTTTCTAAATTTATTTTTTTTTTTGCTTCAGCTGACACAATCTCACAGGTTTAATAAAAACAAACTACAGTTCACTTATTTTTAGGTTTAATGACAAAAACCTTTAAATAGCTTCCAGATTTCTTCTTCTGAGTGCTGTGTATTCTCTAGTGGTCCACAATGCTCTGAGCTATGAATATTTTTATTCAATAACCATTTGACAGAATAAACTGGTACAGAAAATTATTTTGATTCGGAAGTATAACAGCTCTCACTGTTCAGTAATTTTGTTCATGCTTGAATGAAAGAGCATGGAGAGGGAGAGGGTTTGTAAACTTAATTTACAGACCTTTTCTCCTTGCTTCCCCTTTGGAAATCCCATGAATTCCAGTATTCCAGTGGATGGTGGGGGACCTGGAGGCCCAGGCAGCCCCACATCACCCTGTAGACAAAAGGGGAAGATAGTAACTTAGCAGAGCATGTTTGATTTTCTATGGAAATGCCCTAAAATCAGAAGAAAAAACACTTCAGTTATATCTCATGTATATAAATCTGTGTGCCTGAATGCTGGCATGGGACTTTGGTCATGGGAATCAAAAGATCAGATGGAAAATCAGGATGAACAAAATGCATCTGTTTCCAAAGCCTTGTGGATATAAAAAATGACAAGAAAAAAAAAAAAGGTTCAGCTATTGAACCAACAGGAAAACATTGCAAAAAAACTTTGGGGAGAAATATGAAAAAAAAAGAAGAGAAGGAACAATTAGAATTGTGGAAGGTGGAGAACCAATTTTAACATCAGCAGAATCAAGTCCCAGATTGAGAACTTGAAGAAGCCCCATTTTCCTACTTAAATTCTGACACAGACTGCAAGACACCCATGTAGGATAGGGAGACTATAAATTACACACCAGTTGACTCGAAGAATGTAATGAAAGCCAGGAAGAATGAAGTCATTGGAATAACTCAATACAACAGGTGATGGTGCAAAGAAACTGAGAAGTGGAGATTCAAAAGATGTCCAACAACCTCAGGTCTTGATTACCACGAAATTACTGCACTGACTTGAGATTTCCCCTTCTTCTTCACCCAGAAAAGGCTCCCATCCTTTTTAGCGTACCAACAAATAAGGAAGCAGCAAGATTCTTGAGTATTTGAACTGCCAATCAGTCCAAGGGAAGAAGAGAAAAGGGAAAAGAAGAAAATGCTAGAATCTAGCCACTTTCTAGAGGACCAAGCTGCGATGGAATTCTGGAGTATTATTTCGTGCTCTTTCCATAATAAAACAAGTTTCACTTACCTTTTCTCCTTTCTCTCCTTGAAAGCCTAATCCCATGTTACCCTAGGAGAGGAAATAAACATGGATGAATGAATAATAAAACAACAACAACACCACTCCTTATTATCTAAGCCCACAGCACTATTAAACCCCAAAAATTAGGTGTAAAAAAAAAAAAACCAGGAAAGGTAGCTACTTACTTTTGGACCTGGTGGCCCAGGGGGACCCACTGGACCCTAAATGTAAACAAGACAAAGATTTTATTCCTTTTGACTTAATTAGGATGCAAACAATTGGAGCAATGCTGGGATCTGCAGTGGTACCTGAACTTTCTTGCCTCCAAAGCAAAAGCAACACACGTGCTCTCAAGTCCTCACATCTCTAATAGCACAGCTCTTTGGCAGCGTTATTAACTGAGAGAAAACTTCAACTTAAACCCAACAAAAATGTAGTTTAGTTTTACCTTTGCCCAATAGAAATTCTCTTGTAGGATCTTGAAAAAGCAACTGTTACACATCTCATGGCAACAAGCGCTCCAAGCGTCAGAGATCAGCCTATTCCCCCTGGCCCTGGGATGAGGCAGTGCTCAGAACAGTGCAATAAGATGTTGATGTTTGCACTGCAGAGCTCTGCTGGAGCCCTCCTTTGCTCCTCTGGATGCCCAGAGAGGAGCCTTTGCTCTTGTGCTCAGATCAAAGTGACCCAAAACTGAGCATCCTATGCTGGAAGTCAGCTGTGCTCAGTGTTTTCAGATGCACAGGCACTCTGGCTCATTGTCATGACACAAACAGAGACAAGGGAAAGAGAAGGGACAACTGCCACCAGTTTGAACTCTTCTATCAACAAGTGCAACAGCTGAGGTCTCTTACCTGCAAACCTGGTAATCCTATAGGGCCTGCAGGACCTATTGGACCTGGAAAACCTTTTGGGCCCTATAAAAAGAACAGAAGACAAATAGAGGATGTGTAGAATTTACCCCAACAAAACCCCCCAAAGTGAGTCTCAGGAAACATTAAGTAATATCCTCTATGTTAAGAAAGCCAATTTAAAAATTACAGCAATTTATTTCATATTATTAGATGTACTTTGAAAATCCAAGTTACAGAGTTCAGTGGTAGAAGGGAGTTTGATTTGAAAAAGGAATAATGAAATAGGTAATAGGAAAAATTGGACTTCCTCTACTCATACCCTTACAAATCTAGAATTGCTTATACTACTGGTATCACACATGTAAATACACTTCCCACTAATTTGAAAAGGTCCCTTGAGAATCCATACCTGAAAATGGACCTACTAAATATTGTTTAAAATCATTATGCCCCATATTAAACAACTTACAGGAACTCCATCCAATCCAGGAAGACCATTTTCACCCTAAAAATCATAAATGCATATGTATAAATTACACCACATTATTGCAGCAAACTACAAGAAACATCAAGCTTTGTATAAATAGAAATATTTGCTGTTAGTTAATATTAGATCAAGTGCAAATGGGAAAATATCTTGAAATCTGTGTTTCTATATTTGAATTGGGTAATGGAGACCTCTAGAGAAATTGGAACCATTTTATTTACGTTTAACAAGAGAAAATAAAGTGGCATTAAAAATATTAATTATAAAACCACTGAAAATACATTATAAAAACTCTTACTATATGATTGCTATAAAATGTGCAAAAGCATATCATCATAATATGAAATTATCTTCATTTCCTATAAATACAGATGTAAATTAATAAAGATCTATTTAACTTTTACAAACTTATGAATGTACATAATGTGAATAGAATTTTAGAAAGGTTCCTAATTTTGACCAGCAAAGTCAGTGTGAGAGGCCTTATATCACAGAGTGAATTTTTTAATATTTTCAATATTTAATGAAGCATGTATGTAAACCAAGAATGTGATTGATAAATTTCTAGTGCTTTCCTGTACAGGAAACACTGAGAGGCAGCTGGAACCTCACAGTAGAAGTTGTAACATGCACTGAACAGTAACAGGATGAGCAATGTCTCAGCATCCCAGTATGGGATGAACAAGATCTCTTCAAAGACCAAGCAATTCCAGGTTCTGAGAGCATTCTGTGCTATCATTAATGAAGTTATTACAAGGCCTTTTGCACAGCTCTGCTCTCAGACACCCAGGACTGACACCATGAACTTGCAGTATCAGCCCTGCAACTGTAACATCAAGGAGTTTCTTGTACTGCATTTTCTCCTGTGTGATGACAAGTCTTACCTTCATTCCTTTAAGACTGCCTTGAGCAAAAACAGGTTCTCCTTTAAGGCCTTTTGGGCCAGGATGACCCTGATTAAAAAAAAAATAATAAAAAATAAATTTCTTGAAAAAATACTGCTTTATTTTTGAAAGAATCTCTAATTAGCATAATGAGCAAGGCAAACTCCTGGCTCCAGTTAACTGTAAAAGTACCACTGCTGCTTTGTCCGAGAAGCTGTGCTATTATGAGAACTAAAGACTTCCTGCAGCTCTAGAAAAACAAGGTTCTGCAAACATTTTCTCTGTTATTTTCCTGTTTATATTAGATTTCCCTTTCATTTTAGGCCTTTGACAACCTTAGATCCTATTTGAACCTGTCTGACATGGTGTAACTCCCCTGTTCATATACATATACACATCAATGCCATTTAGTGGGACCTGGGCAGGCTCGAGGGATGGGCCCATGTAAACCTCACCAAGTGCAAGACCCTGCAACTGAGCTGGGGCAATCCCAGCCATGGATTCAGGCTGGGCAAGGACTGGATTGAAAGCAGCTCTCGAGAAGGACTTGGGGGTACTTGTGGATGAAAAACTGCCAGTGTGAGTTTGCAGCCCAGCCAGCCACCCATATCCTGGGCTGCATCCAAAGCAGCGATGGCAGCAGGTGAGGGAAGGGATTTTATCCACAGGATCTTAATTTTAGCCTCAAAGTGGATAAGAAAATTAAGCTCTAACAGTTCTAATGAACTTAGGGTTTTTTGCATTCTTCCTAAGTACTTGGCAGTTACTTCTCCAGCAATGTCACAAAAAGCAAATCCTGGTTTAGTGACGACAGAAGACATTTGAGTTGGGACGTACAGGCAGTCCAGGTAGGCCAGGAAACCCATTGGGTCCAGAAATGCCGCGACTCCCCGTGGTGCCATTGCAGCCATCGAGGCCAGGCGGGCCTCTGGGTCCAGACTGCCCAGGGTGACCCTGTGGGAAAGAGAGAGAATGACCAACAGGATCATTATGTGCTAGTAACACTGTTGTCCACAGAAAACTGGTATCTTCCTTCCAAATGGCAACACAAACAAAAATAATTGCACAACTCCCAAGCAAGTTCAGTGTATGGCAGAGTGCAACAGAACAAGCTTCTTCAGCCAGCTTTGTTTATCCTCCCTAAAGGTTAAATCCTAAAACACTGGCTGCATTCATCTGATTACCTTTTTGTCCAAGGGATAGTTTTCTGAAGTACATAACTTGTGCATGAGTAGGTCCCAAAAGGGACCATCCCACAGCAGTGTGAACCATGTGGAACGTAACAGTGTCAAACAGCACGCAAGGGTGCACCTGACACCAGGAATGGAAGCTGCTCATGTGAAAGAAAGGGCAGAGGCACACTCAACAATACTGAGCATTTATAATTCAAATCTGCTTGGAGTTTCAGTGACTCCTCTTCCTCTCCAGTGTGGATTCTTTCTTTTAATAGACCAACAGATGTTAAAGCTCCACTATCAGGCCATTCAAGCAAAACTGCTTTATTTGTTATATTAAACATAAGACCTTAGGCAAAGCAACTGGGAGAAAGATCCAATTAAACTGACAACATTTTTTAAAAAGTATTTGCAATGGCCAATTATTAATCAAGCAGAGCAAAATACAATTGAACCTAATTCTGATTTCACACATCTTTTGCCCTGGTATAGCTCTCCTAATTTGACTGCAGCTTTCTCGACATGGTACTAGTGCAAAAGAGATCAAAGTTTGGGACTTCAGGTAGTTTTTCTTCAGTGCCACATGAGTATGTGAGGGCAGAAGGCAGAAAGGCAGAACTATCAGTCACAATGCCCAAGTGTCAGGCAGCTCCTTATTCTGTACTGCTTTTCCTATAAGTGAGTCCTGTGGCACTCAACAAGACCGTTTTAAGGCAAGAAGAAAAATTAAACTTATGGAGATAGTATCAGTAACTTGACAGTTCTCTCCCTGCTCTGTACACAGTGATCTTGACTCATCCCAAAAGTACTTTTGTTTGATCCCAAAGATTTGTCCTTAAGATATGGCACTAAGCGAGTTATGACTCACATTAGGAAAGTAAAAAAAAAAACAACCAAACATGGATAAAATGGAGATAAAGCAGAACATTAACAATCCTTCATGCCTGACACTTAAAATTAAACACATTTGCAACACTAAAGATCTTCCCAATCCAAGCCAATAGCACATACTGAGATGAAACTCAATGAGAACTTTGCAGTAATGCAAAGCTTTTTATCTAAGGATCTTTAATTAGCTTGAAAAAAATGTGGGAATTCTATAACCTAATTTTATAGATGGGAAGCTTGGGACACACAGTAGCAGGGTGATTTTCTCAAGGATGCAGAACAACTTAGGCCATATTTATGTAATTACTCGAGCTGATCACTGGCCTCAGCTACCGCCAGGACTATTCCACATTGCTGCTTATTCATATGTACCTCCTCTCTGTGCTGGCAGAGTAGGAAACAAACAGCAGAGAAATAACTGTTCTATTTCTTAATGGGGTTAATTTCCAGTCAGATGAAATCCTTGGTCCAGCTCATTTGGCAACTGCATTGAGATTTGTGCCAACAAAATCGAAAGGGACCTGATCTGCTTTCTGTCAGTCAACAAAGTACAAACTGAATCAATGTCAGGTGTGTCTCAACTGCCTGATTAAGGCAGCTCACCCAGACAAGTATAAATTTGAGATTTAACAAGGAATGGAATGAAGTAATTCTAAAGCATTACCATCAGAGACCACTACATTAACAGTACCAGTTGCTCTGATGATTAGTTGCTTGTCAAAATAACCACGTGTGGTGTGCAAGCAGGGACTTGCCAGGCCCTGGTAAAGCAACTGGAGTAGGCTGAAGCAGCAATTTATTGCCACTTAGATTTTTCTCTTAGAAATTACTTCATTAATTTGATCCATGCAGGATGTCATAGCCAAGAGCATCACATCTCTGACAGGACAGGCAGTGACTGCAGAGTCAGAGGCCAGAGTTGTCAGTGTCTACCAGGTTTTCACCTTGTTTACAGCATAAACAAGACAGGAGCTACGTGGGACAAGTGCACACGTATCTGGTTACAGCACAAGGTGACCAGCTGCAAGGTTTAGTGAAGCTGAAAGGGCCAACATCTGCCCCTCAGAGTGAGACAACAGGGAGCCAAGCTGCTCCAGCTTTCCTGCTGGCTGAGAGCCAGCCCGTGGCACGCAGCTGCCGGGTGAGCCGTGTCCTGGGAAACGCTTTGGGTGAGATCTCCTAACTCTCAGACCAAGACAGCCTGTAAGAGGCCCAAAGGACTTTGGTATCCTCTTAAAATGTGAGTAGGTTTTACAGGGAGAGGACACAAAATATGCTGATCACAGTGATTTCTTATGTGTGCTAAATAAATCTGTGCCCCTGTCACTTAATCCCATGGCATCCATGTCTGTGGTTCTGTGCCAAAACATGACACAGACTGACACACAAGCACAAACACACATTCTGTGTCTTTTGCTTTAGGAAAACAACCCACAGGATTTCCTACTTCAAAGCTAATCTGCAATCAGAGTTCATAATATTTTGTTTTAAGACTCTTATCTGAGGAGATATTGAACACCCACAACTGACTTCCTTGAGTTGCTAAGTCCTGCCTTAAAAGAACCTTTTTCCCAGGGGTTTAAAATACTGATTTAAAGTATGGTTTGACCTAAAAAAGTGGTGGCTAATAGTTTCATTGCTCTCACCTCCTCTAATTCCTGTTTTGGCAGATGTGCCAATTGAACACAAGCACCTCAATTGACTAAGGCACAAGACTTTCACAGATTTTACTTATACATGTCAGGATGATTAGTTTACAGATCTGAGTTAAAACACAGGCTGGAGAGATGCTTGTGCTCTCTGTACCCAGAAAAGGAGAGATTTGGTGTGAGACAGATAAGGAAATTTGAACTGGTTATCTGGGCCCTCTCTCTCTGACTCTTGTTTGTACACTGACACTGTGATCTCAAGGGGCCTCTTTTCTAAATCAAACAGTGTAAAGGCAATCCCAACAGGAGAGTTCCACAAATAATTAAAAGCAGAGAAACAAATGCAATTAGGGATGAATACAAAATTAATTGAATAAGCAGTTTAATGGGTTGCTAAGGCAAGTGGCCTTTCTACAGCCATTGGCAATGCTTGCATTTACTCTAGGAAGGTCACAAACCTGCCTCTTCATTTAGCTTTGGCTTTCATGGCACAGACAAGGGCTCACTTATCATAAAAATATTTCCTTCTAGAGCCCGTTGGACAGTTCAGGAAAAGCTATATACATCTCCCAGCTTCAGTTCCAGCCTTTGCCAGAGGTGTCTTTGAATCTTGTCCCATAGGAAAAAATAAACTTCCCAAGTAGGACTAAGGATTTGAGGGCTTCTCCTACAGCATGACATGAAAGTCTAGCAGTAAACACATGTAGCTGCTGTATTTACTAGGTTAAAGGGATTAGTCAGGCCAGCTGTAACAACATGATTTACTTGCCACCAGCATTCCCCAAGGGAACTCTCAGGAATACCACTTCCCTTAAGGTCAGCAGTGGGATTCCCCTCTGAATAATGGCCTTGCCCATGGCCATGACTAAACTACACCTGCCCACACTAACATACCTGCATACTACAAAGGATCTCTCTTCATATTTGGATGTGCAGAGATAGCAATATCTTTTTACTTCTGCCATCTTTCTCAGACACACATGTTCTCTCCTTTGCTCTACATTCCACACATCCATACGAAGTGTCTATATTGGCACACACTTCACAAAAAATCTAAGTTGCTCCCTATCCTGAAATGTAATGGCAAAAGTGAAAATATTTATTCAAGCAGTGGTGGTTGCTATTTTCACCCTACAATGGAAGCATTTATCTTAGTGGTTATAATGTAAACTGTATGAACAAGTTTCTCTTTCCCCCTTTTCTGCCCTGCACTTGTGGCACACAAGAGCCACAGTGCTGAGCACTTTGCTACTCATGACCAGCAAAATCTGCCTCTTTCCCATTCACCCACCTGCAGAATGTTGCAAAGCAGAATAGATCTGCATATGCTGGAGGCTCTGAATCCTCTCATCTGCCTCCCCTTCTCTCTCCTTGGAATGCCTGTCGCTGCCAACTACCTGGCAATGGCTGCTGCTCTACCTCTGCCTCCCCTCCTTGTTGGGAATCCCCTTTCTCCAGAGCCTCATCTGAAAAAACACCCTAAGAACAGCATGTTCCCACAGTGTGTTCAATTAAATTAAGTATTATGGGAACAGCTTGTTCTCTTCAGACCTAGACAGTTGGCTGGTGGTAAAAGCAAAAAAAAATTAGCAGCAAGGGAGTATAGCAGGAGAGAAAACAGGCAAGGATGAGCAGAGGGGGACTAAAGGACAAGGGCCAGGAAGGAACTGGAATCAAACAAGCTCATTAACAAGGCCAACTGTGCATTTTCAGCCAATCTATCATAACTATTCAGTATTTGATATGAAGTAAGAAAACACTGCTCAGTTGTTGGAGCTTTTAGCCATCTGAGAAAGCAGAAAAGATGAGAAAGAGTATGAGCATAGTCTGAAGGTACAATGACACACAGAATGGGAAAAAAATGCCTTCAAGAAAATAAAAATTATTCTAATATCAGAAGGAGAAAGGATGAGCCAAATAGGGTAGAAAGAGTAAGGAAATTTGGGGCAACTTCTGAAGTTGTTAATGTCCAGTTAATGTTCCCCTGAAATACAGAAAGATACCTCTGCAAAAATCACTGGAGAGACCAAGCAAAAGAAAGCTGGCCAAAACACTGTAGCCACATAGTTTTTTATAAACTGTCTCTAGAATGCAAAGTTCTAAAGAATGAAAGAAACACAAAGTTCCTGATGGTCAGGGCAAGTGGTTACTTACCTGTCACCTGATCTAAACCAGACTAGAACCTAGAGGAGAATTAAGGGTTATCTGGAGAGCCTCAGCTCTCATCAGTGTTTTCATTCATGTCATAGCAAAAGATGATTGAGGGAGACCTGGAAACAGCTATCACATACAAGAAAGCTACCACAAAGCAAAAGTGAACAATGTTCTCTTTGTGTCTCTGATCAGTAACACAAGAACTAAGAGCTTTAAACTGCAGAAAGAGTAAAGTTAGGCATTAGCAAAGCTTTTCTAATAGAGAAGTTAGAAGAGAAGTTCTAATAGAGAAGTCTCCATTATCACAAGGTTTTAAGAACTGGTTAGGAAACACACAGGCTAAAAATGGCCTGAAGCACAGCTGATCATGCCTGTTTGACTCCCTGAGGTCCCTTTCAATTCTGCAAATCTTTGATTTTATGAAACAGTGTTTTTTAGGCAGCGTTGAGGGAACATGGTGCTGAAAGAAAAGCTAATCAATCATGCAAACAATCCCCATGTAACTCAGGCTCATTTTCTGATATATATCAGCTTTCTATTGTCTTCCAAAAGAGCATGGAATCACCAGGTGGATTAACAAACATTTCCATCTTCCTCCAGATAGAAGACAGAAATTGCAAGGTACACTATGCATGTGCTAGGAAAATCTAATCATGTTCAGGTGCTTTTGGTTGTTATTACTATTCAGGTGATTTATATTTACATACAAAAACTTACTGGGATCCCATTGATGCCCTGGAATCCTGGAACTCCCATTGGACCCTGAAGAAAAAAGAGTACACATTACATTTCACTTCATTGGTCTGTATATTTCAGTTACCTGTGAGATATTTTTCACGCCAACACTTTCAGTCTTGGACTTCTGCTTTCAAAACCAAAAGGAGCAAACTATCTCAGGCAGATTGCCTCTGACCACAGGGGTCAGTGAAGACAGGAACTGAGCATCTGAGCTTGACTGGATGCCAAATGAGTGTTTCAGGAATGTTTTAATCAGGCAATTTAAAGTAAAAATATAATCTCCTACTGCACATCTGGGGAAAACAAGATGCCAGGAAAATAAACAATCTGCTATACATGTAACCCTTGTCTTTCCAAGAGTTACAACAAAGCTTACATATTTTTCTGTCTACAGTTGGAGAGGACCCTCAGAGACATGCAGACCACTGCATTAACTACAGACTGCCCAAGCTGCAAGTAATTACCACACCTTGTTGCTCTGCTCTGAACAGTAGCAAAACAGACTGTATAAGCAGAATTCCCTTACTTGTTCTTGCTTTGGAAAGGTAAAATATATTTCTCCCACAAGAGATGAAGAGAGAGAATCTTATGGCATGTTGGTATTGCATATGTAGCATTTCAGGGGATAGAAACAGTTCTGGCGTAACTGGATTTTTTTTTTTCAGCACAAAGAAATTGTTTCCAATCTTGCACATTGCATTCATTGACACCTACACCTACACTCTATTTATTATGACGTAGTTTGTTGTACTCTTTTTGTTAGAAATAACTTTGCACCTGCAAAACTGAACTTCAGATTTTATTTAGTACCCATTCTTTTTGCTTTTCTAGACACCAGCTCAGGATCTTCACAGGAACCAGCCCCATGTGTCCCTGCACAGAGTGTGAATAATAGCCATCTACCCCTGGGCATGTGAAGTGACAGACTACTTGCAACAGCAATACTCACTTGGCTGTAGCTCACCTACCAGCATGGCTACACTGTTCAGTAGCTTTAGCATCTGTATTCTCATTCAAAAATAAATGCTGACAATTCTCTAAAGATATTGTTGAAATGCCATTGTATTTTAATCCCTGGACATATAGCCCAAGATTATTCACTCAAAAATATACACAAGACCGTAGAACTATTGCAGGGACAGAAAAGTCACTGCTGAGCCTACCTTGTCACCTTTCTGTCCAGCTGGTCCAGGAGGGCCCACTGCTCCTCTCTCACCTTTTGCTCCAGGCAAACCTTCTGGGCCAGTAAATCCAGGTGCTCCTATTGGTCCTTGAAGCCCAATTGGTCCTGGTCGACCCTAATATACATTAAAAACAAGTCAATGCATCATCTCCAGAAACTCCTTTGTAATTACTCTTTCCAACTCAACTTTCAAAGCAATTTGATACCTCTCTGAGTAGGACATCCTAAAGTTTTCCCTGTCTATTGTCAGACAAAGACTGCCCAAAATTGCACACAGGACTTGAGATGGGGCCACACCAGCACAGAGTAGAGAAGAACAACCACCTGCCTAAACTGTCTGGTGATGATGTGCTGAATCATTAAGGTTGGAAAACTCCTCCAAGATCAATCTAGCCTTTGACTGAATACCACCATGCACATGAAACCATATTTCCAAGTGCTACATCCGTTCATTTTTTGAACAATTACAGGCATGGTGACTCCACTATGTTCCACTTCTTAACCACTCTTTGCAGTGAAGAAATTTTTCCCAATATCCAACCCGAGTCTCCTCGGGCACAACTTGAGGCCGTTTCCCCTTGCAGGATCGCTGCCTGCCCAGAAGAGACTCACCACAACCTCCTTTCAGAAAGCCATAGGGTCCCTACCGAGCCTCCTTTGCTCCAGGCTACACAAGCCCAGCTGCATCAGGCGCTTCTCCTCACAGCTGTGCTCCAGACCCCTGAGCTGCTTTGCTGCCCTGCCCTGGACACGCTGCAGCAGCAGCTCAGGGCGCGGGGCCGCGGGCACAATGCCCCACCCGGCAGGAGCCCGAGCCCCGCGGGGAGCGGCGCTCGGGGAGCAGTGCCGGGCGCTGCCGGCAGAGGGCGCGGCCGCCGCGGGTTGGCGCTGCCGGCCGTGCCCGGCTCGGGAGGCGCCCTCGGGAGCTGCGCTCGGGCCGTGCCCGGCTCGGGTGGTGCCCGGTTTGGGAGCTGCCCTCGGGAGGTGCCCGGCTCGGGAGGCGCCCTCGGGAGCTGCGCTCGGGCCGTGCCCGGCTCGGGAGGCGCCCGGCTCGGGAGGCGCCCTCGGGAGCTGCGCTCGGGCCGTGCCCGGCTCGGGAAGCGCCCTCTCGGGAGCTGCGCTCGGGCCGTGCCCGGCTCGGGAGGTGCCCGGTTTGGGAGCTGCCCTCGGGAGGTGCCCGGCTCGGGAGCTGCCCTCCGGCCGTGCCCGGCTCGGGAGGTGCCCGGTTTGGGAGGTGCCCGGCTCGGGTGGTGCCCGGTTTGGGAGGTGCCCGGCTCAGGAGGTGCCCGGTTTGGGAGCTGCCCTCGGGAGGTGCCCGGTTTGGGAGGTGCCTGTTTTGGGAGCTGCCCTCGGGCCGTGCCCGGCTCGGGTGGTGCCCGGTTTGGGAGGTGCCCGGCTCGGGTGGTGCCCGGTTTGGGAGGTGCCCTCGGGTGGCACCGCCCGCCGTCACCGCGCCACACCGCCCTGCTGGGCTGTGCCCAGGGAGGCCAGAGACCACGCTGAGGTCCCACAGCATCAGCAGAAAATGCACTCCATGGCTGTGCTTTCTACCGGCAAGACAATCAGTGGGTTACACAAAATTACCCGCGTAAAGGATCAGGATTTAGAGTAAAACAGAATAGAGGCAGAAGTTAAAAAAACCCCACACCTTAATAATTCCACCACATAATTCCCCCTCTTAATTCTCATGTCCATGGAAGTGTGTTTCCCTTTTACTTCCCTAACTCCATAAAACAGAAGAAGGAATGCAGCTCCCCGCTGCAAGTGTTTCAGTAATCTCAGCTGGAGACATACAAAGCCCTGACTCATGGCTTGGCAGGTAAATGACTTTTACTGTTAATTTAAAAATGCAGTGTTACATGTTTAAAATCAAGCAAAGTGAAACAAAGTGTACATGATTTTAAAAATTCTTTTTCCAGGATCATTTCTAATACCTGTTTAGGCTAAAATATTTTTCCCATATTCCATGTGTCTTTCTTCACTCTTGTTGCAGTTTTCTTTTAACTGCAACAATTCTCCCATATCATACTTTCTGTTGTGATTGTTTCATCCTGGCCTTTTAACTGAGGTCAAGTGCATGTTCGATATTTCATACCTTTTCTGTCTAGACACTATCCATAGTGTGCACTTCCAGAGGCACAGACTCACATCTGAAAAGGCTTTAATGATGATTATTTTTAGCTTTCTTCACTCTGGGCTAATTATCAATGGAATCCTTTATATTGGAAACTATATAATCAGAACATTAATCCCCAAATCTTCAGCTGTCCTTCGCAACCATACACAACAAGAAACATGTTAAAAATCACGTGCTCTGCTCTCACTTAAAAACGTTAAAGCTGAGACTGAATTTCCCACAATCACAAGCAATTCAGAGGCTTTCAGGCAACAATTCACTTACAAAGCGTGGATTGTGGACTGTTTACCTCAAGGCACCACAACAGTGCTGAAGCATAACCTAAAAATGTTACACTTACAGTCTTACTTACCTCTCACAAAAGAAATGGCATCCAAGACCCCACCAATTTTGTAGAGAAAACACACTGTGAATTCCTCATTTGTTAGAATTGCCAATACTTCTGTATTCCATTAGCTTGATTGCCTGGTTAATGACAGTGTTTCACAATGACTGGAACTGATGGGAATTAGCATTTTAGGAGGCTTTTGTTTTGCTCTGCTGCAGGTGGCTCTGAGAAATATATCTAGACTGGAGAGTAAAGACCAGCAACTACACCTTTTGCTTGTGTTTGGATGAGCAGCTCTTGGACAGAAGAATTAAATATGTTCTCTGTGATTTCAGGGCCCACAGCTAAATAGCTCTCTCCTGCATTAATGCCCTACAAGAAAGATTTTAACAGCACTTGAAGATTTTGTCCAGTGCCTTGGAGTGTCACTAAAGCACAAGGACACAGTAAAGTGCTTCTAATCTCTCTGATAATGTGATTATGCCATGATAATCAGGCTCTCAAGAATTCCCACTGTTTCTTTTGAAGTCTGTGTGGATGGAAATGATGTTTTCTATGCTGAAACAAAGGACTTGCCTTCACTGCTAAAAAAGCAGTATTTTTCGTCACTCAGCAGCACTCCCATGAACTGTTCCAAGATTAAAGCATTATAAAGAGCAGGCACAGTGGCATGCAGGAGCAATTCGAGGATAACAGCACAATGAAGACTCAGGTTTTACCATAAGGAAAACTTACAGAGCTCAATGCCACATGGAACTTCTGTCTGACCTGAATGTGCTCACCTGGTCTTTACTGGGCTTTAGCACCAGGATTGCTCTTACTTACCCAAAGGATAAAAACAATAAAACAACTCTTACCAGTGAGGACAAGCTGAAATATAAAACGTGGATTACATCAAACAAAAACTACAATGAATCAACAGAGCCCCCTATTTTTCATCTTTAACGTTCAACATTAGCAATTAATGCAAGTGGTATCATTTTGGTTTTTTAAGATGTATGACAATTGTTTTTAAAAAGAGGAAAATTATAGAATACTAATAATATTAAGCAAAACAAAGCAAATTAAATTACTGTGACTTGTGAATGTTCTCTCAAATGCCCATTAGAATTTCATATGTGAAATCTATGACCTGCATTCTCAAACATATTTGTGCACCAGGCTTTTACATCTCTTTTACATCTCTAAATGAGATGCCTGTCTGTAATGAATATGATGCTGGTAAAAATAGCATTTTATTTTTAATATACCTGGGCATTTTCATAGTTAATTTTGGATTCTGACCAAGTTTATGTCACAAGATCACCATGAATCATGTGCATCTCTGTTATGCACATATCCATTGCCAACCGTTACAAACACACAGCTGGCTCAGACATTCAGCTTTCCATTCTCAATGTGTGGTAAGCAAGAGCAAAAAATGCCTGGAAAAGGAACCTCCCATTGCTTCTGAGTCACCACACTGCAGAAGGCAGTAAAACCAAACAGCCTGAAAGTGTAATTTGATGGCAGTGTCTTTCAAGGTGGAAAAGGTTCTGCAACATGTACCTTCTTCCTTATACCCTTTTAAATTCACCTGCCTGCCAGGGTGTCATGAGGAAAGGCTTGAACAATGGGTAATGATGGGGCCTCTGCTGCTGCACAACCCAACACATCACAGTTTCTCTATTGTCTCTACCCCTTTTGGCAACTCTAATACCCCACGTACATTTTCGCCCACTGAAGCAGAGCTGCTACACATAGCATTGCAAATTCCAAACATTCTTTTATTTCCCATTGCCTCTGTGAGCTTGTAGAATAAAGCGTAAATCTATTTGATTTGTCACTGTGTAAAGGAACACACATGGAAGTGGTATGGAACCACTGGATAGGCCACTTATTTCTGGGACAAAAAAAGCCCCAGACATATACTTGAGGAACAATTCAACTGGCCTAAGTCACTGTCAAATGCCAACTCAGTGATTCATGACCATAAAAAACACTGGAACACACTAAGAAAAATCTAGCACCTTTGGTAACTAAGCAGATAATACTACTGATCAGGAAGGGCAGAAGTGAATCCTATTTTTGTTAGTAAATTTGTAGACTGCCATATTTCAAGCAGAAGAGCACTATTCATTTTCTAAGCAAAATTAAGGTCCTGTGTATGAAAAGAGCAACTGAATTTAAATATGCTCATGCCTTCTGAAACTAACACCTGGTTTCTTCCCTATGAGAATCCAGTGACCAAAATTTGTAAAAGGTTCTTATTCACATTCTCTATTCCTTCACCTATTATTTGCCCCATAAAACCTGTTTTATTGACACAAAAGATTACTAGTGAAATATTTACTTCATGAGCAAATACTTTGTTGCTTGAAGCATCTTATGCTTGTTTGATTACATAAAGATGAACCAAACAGCCAACCATTAACTCATTATATTGTGGCCCTAAAAAGTGCATGTTCTCATACACTGCATACTCTAAGGCTGAAACTTTTAAGGAAGATCTACGCATCCAATTCCTGTTGGACAGGACAGCCTGTGCAAGGGACTGGTCCCTCAGGATGCTCTTTCACACACACAGACTGCATTTCCCATTTAAACCAGGGACATTCTCTCTGATGAGAACCACCAGCTTACAAAAGCTGACTCAGGGATCTCCCTGAACTCAGATGAGGACTCTGTCAGTGACTTCCAGTGCAAGGCAGCTGTGTCCACTGCGAGCAGCACGGCCTTGGGCCAACCTTCAGCCTTCCACCTCCACTTCCTCCCTTGCCAACCTTCAGCCTTCCACCTCCACTTCCTCCCTTCTCCTCTTCGGTCTGCCCTGCCTTCACAGCAAGATTCCCACAGCAGTGGTTCTCTCTTGCTAGATAGACAGGGGTAGCACAACAGAGTCCTGCTCTCAGCTGGGGCCCCACAGTTCTACTGTAATAATAATAATTACTGATGAAAACCCCTTCACTATTTTCCTAAATTACAGGTCAGGTATCCAGTGCCCTGCTCACATTCCAGAGTAAGTAATTATTCTCTCTACTGAAAAATGCTTTGTACTTTTAACAAAAATTATTGTTCAGTTTTTCTTCTAAAATCTTAGGGGAAGTCTTAAGTTAAAAATGGCTCCTTTATTTCTGTCATATAATTCATTGCTCCTCTACACAGCTTTTTACTTATACAGCATGAGAAGAATACAAAAAACTGTATGTGCACACAGAAATAATGGACCAGAAAAAAGTCCTGTGCAACAATCCTGCTTCATTCAGCATCCTCCCAAAAATGCCATTGTTTGGGGTTTTCTTCTGTTTTGTTCTCTGTTTAAGGAAGGATATTAGGGTGATAATATTTTAATTTTAACAAAAGCAACAATTTTTTCATGTACCATGTGAAATTCTTTAGTATCACAATGCCTTTCAGAAGCTTTCTGTTTAGGTAAAGCAGCCTTTGGCATGCTCATACTGCTGACTGTCAAGGCTGCTCTGGTCATCTCAGGACCAATCTTTTAATGTAGTAATGAGCAACTGCAAGCTGGGTCTCATAACAATTTTAAATTTAAATTCATGTGATAAAATCCATTTTCAAAAATTACTTCTGCTATTTCCATTAAGCTTGACTAGAACATGACTGCAAGCAGAAAATCTAGGTGATAAAAACTGTGTGTGTGCATGTATATATGGCTTTACACCCTATTTTTAACTGCTTAAAAATTATTGAAATTTGATTCCACAAATCATTTGATGAATCCCATACTTCAGTAACAAAGTTGCAATGGATAGTTTACAACATTATAAATACAGAACTATATATGAACTCTAGACAATTCTTAAGACTATCTTTATTTTTAATTGGATATTTAAATCTATTAAAAGCTTGTTCCTTTGAATGCTTGATTTCCAGTTAAAAGCTTTCATGAAACATCCTGATCCAATCAATTCCACATATTTGCTATTTCTATTTAAAACACACAAAGAGACCACATACTGTCATCTTTTTCCCCACCATGGACAATGCCAGGACTGACTTCATATGAGCTGAGAGTAATCATTCCATTTTATATTTCACGACTTTCTGAAGCAACTATGAAAAATGTACAGAAGTCAAAAAGCATGACTTCAACTTTGGTTGCTTTTTTGCTTTGATGTTGTGGAATGTCCAAGTTAGATAAGAAATAAGCTCCTGTGGAAAGGTTCCAGGCCACATAGAGCACAGATAACATGAAAGCCTGTGAAAGCCCTTGTGGGCTGTAACATCTGTGTGAGAGAAGCACCACTGAGGCCACAGCCCTCCTGTGCTGAGCTCCAGAGAGGAGGGGAGCCACGGGCAACACCCCACAATGATGGGCACTACAGAAAGATTTGAGTTTATGGGGATTTTTAAAAATAAAGAGCAAGCAGCAGGATTTGCAAAGCTGAGTGATGACTTACATTGTATTTCAATTAAACAAATAACCAATGTATGAAAATGATAAGTTAAGGCTTATTTTTAAGGAGCTGCATTATATATTTGAATTACATTTACTTGCCTTTTTCATGATCATCAATCAAAATTATGCCTTTTTTTGAGCAGAACAAAAGATTTGCAGGGACTAGATCCTGATGAATTGCATTGCAGAGTATCACCAGAGCAGAGGTGATCACCCCTGAATCCCCAGCTTACCCACTGTTTGTTTAAGCCAATTGGCTGCGAGCCTCAGGTGATATTTGGTCATCTGAGATTAAATTCTTGCTATTTGCCACAGCAAAACCTCTTTTTGCTACCTTGACTGATATCTTCAGGGCCTTTTTGTGTTTTCAATTGGCAGAGCAATACAAGCTTCATACACCAATGAAGACAATTTGTGTAGACAGCACATGAGACTGACAACAGGTACTCTGAAATCATGCACATGTTTAAGCCTGAATTAGAGGCAGCTGAGGAAATGAGGCACAAAGGAGGAGGTAACATAAGCAGGAACTGCTGCTGCACCTCATGGAGCTCTGGCACTACATTACACTCATCAGCATTCCAAAAAATAGGGCTTATATTGAAATACTTGATTATGAAAACTTAACAAAAATGTTGAAGCCAGTGAGGTTTAACTGACTTCAATTTACTTATGAACTAAGCTTTTTTTTTTTTTTTTTTTTTTTTTTTTTTTTTTTTTTAAACAAAAGAGCATAGTACAGCCAAAGGTTTGAATGGTTTATGAGATTTTATGGTCTTTTGCAACCTCAGTTCATATTCTCTCCCTCAAGCCTTCAGTGCCTAATCTCTAAAAAATGCTTTAGAAGGCCTTTACAGTTCCCCAACCTGTTCACATAGGACAGCAGCTGTCATAACATTTTCCTACCCTTAATTGAAGGAAGAGAATTTGAGTATTGTGTACATCTCTTTACAGCAGAATAAGTCCTGAGCTGAATTTTAATACAAAAGAATTAGTTATTTCAGAAGAAAACATAGGGTTTCCCTAGAAAGTCTTTCCATCCTCCTGGTGGCTGCACAGGAAAGTAGACAAGGTAGCATATGCAAAGTATTTTCCCCCCCGGGATGCACACAGGTCATCTCTGGTGAGAGCATGGCAGTGGAAATGACCAAGTGGCAGCTCCTTGGCAGTCAGTCCCCACAGGGGGGAATGGGTAGAATGACAATGAGGGTCACAGCCCCTCTGTCCCCTGGCTCTGTGGCCATGAGCACACGTATGTGTGTATGTGTCACCTCTCCCACACATTGGGGAAGATTGAGCAAGTTATTGTTCACAATTTAAAGGGGTTTTATTCAACTCATTACCGAGGAAGATACAACACTAATCACAGATATTAGCAAAGTCTCCTGGGGAAAACAGATGTTGAATCATTGTAACTTCGTGGGCAGCCACATCAGGACTGCTGCCCACCACACCACAGCTTCTGCCTCTCCTGAAGATACCCCCACACAACAACGTTCAGGGAACTGCTATGGGCTCATGACGAAAGAAGAACACTAAGTGTTGTGTTATTTTCCCTTCCACTTATCCCTAGCACCCCAAAGAACAAACCAAAACAAAATCTCAGTGTGTTTCTGAAGAACTGTTTAAGTGAACAGTGACAATGGACTTGCTCCCCCTGCCTCTGGCTGGCATTTCCAAGCTGCCTTCCCCATGGACTCGAGTGACAGAAGATTCATTGTTGCAAAAAAATGTTGTCAGTAGAAAATTAGCTGTATTAAGTAGTGTACTGAGCAAGTGAAATCCTGCCAGTGTCAGGCCTGTTAAGACTATTAAAAGGACATTGTATCTAGAAAGGCAGGGAGGGTTCAGCCACATGCTGAAGCCGAGCAGACTCCAAACCTCCGCAGGGTCCGCTGTGTCCAGATCTGTTAATTTGCTTTGGGCTCCTCTCCAGTTCTTTCCTGTACAACAAACCCTTTTTAAAAAAATGTCTAATTCCCCTTTGCAAGCAAAGGCTATGAAAAGTTAGTGTTTCCTCAGAGACCGAGCAGGGATGTGGGCAAAGAGCAGACCTAGCAGGAAGTGAGTGCCTGTACCACATTTCCCAGTACAGCTATTACTGTCACACATCCCACACAGGCACTGCCCTTGGGAATCCTGGCTGCACCTGGGGAAAATGAGAGGGGAAGGGAAGGGAAGGGAAGGGAAGGGAAGGGAAGGGAAGGGAAGGGAAGGGAAGGGAAGGGAAGGGAAGGGAAGGGAAGGGAAGGGAAGGGAAGGGAAGGGAAGGGAAGGGAAGGGAAGGGAAGGGAAGGGAAGGGAAGGAAGGGAAGGGAAGGGAAGGGAAGGGAAGGGAAGGGAAGGGAAGGGAAGGGAAGGGAAGGGAAGGGAAGGGAAGGGAAGGGAAGGGAAGGGAAGGGAAGGGAAGGGAAGGATCCCCTATTTTTCATACTTCTTACAGAAGTTTCCTGTGTTGCTGTCAACCATCTCATGGTATTCCAGCTAAAACAGAACAACTTATCTTGGTTTACATGCTGCAAAATTAACAACTAAGAGAACAATCTTTATATTTAACAGCTTGTCTTTGAATCTGCATAAAAGGTGCTCAATCTTTGCTTCCTACTCTTTGTCTATCTGCAGATATTCTAGCCAATAATGTGGCTGCTCATATCAATGACATTTGTTTTAGTGCATTTGCAATAAATTAAATATTGAGGTGAATTTTTTGCAGCAATTACTTAATATTAACTAAAATAGTACAGACTTCATATTTGGCATAAAACATAGCTGTGGTTTTTCAGTTGGTAATAATATCATAATTAAATAGAACTTTTCAATTATTGTTATTGTGTTCTCTGTTTCTGCAGAATGCAAAGTGTATCATTAGAATATGAACAACAGAGATTTGGATCCCAAGTGCAACATTGCTATTCTAAAAGCAGATTTAAATGTCTGTATCCATTTATGCTTCTAGGAGTTTCTCTCAGTTTGTCTCAAATTCCTGAGAGAGAAAGTAAAATGCTGAGATAACTGAATCTAAACCCTGAACCTTTCCTCTATCTAAGCTAGCAATCCAAGTCACAGCCTAACCTGTTCTGGACAGCAATCTTATGACTGCTTTTTTGGCTCACTGGATTGTCCTATTATTTTTGTAATCTAATTATCCTATGGCATTTCACTGTTACACAGAAAATGTGTATCTGTAAATTGCTGTAAGTTAAGCAATGTTCCAGAAAAACAATCTTGTCTTTTTCCCTTTGTTCTTATTGATGCACTACCATGTCCCTTCCCCTGTCTGATACTCAGTGTTTGTGCTATTACAACCAAATTAGTGCCGAGTACAATGTAATTCTGAAAGCAAGTCTGAGCCTGGCATGTGATATATGCAGCATGACTGCCTCTAAGACTTACTGCCATATCATGTATAACATTAATAGCCTAGCCTTTCTTTTCTTTTTTGGAAAAGAAAAAAAAAAGCCCAAAACAAACAACAACAAAGCCCCTCTACACATTTTTTAGAAAAAGTATCAATTTTAGTCACCAGACCATGTTCCACATGCTAAACATTCTGTTTACAAGGGAGAAACACAGCAAAACTTCTCATTAGCCACTAAGGTCATTCAGCCCCAGAGGATGCTTCTAGTTAGAAAGGCAGGCGGGGAAAGTAGGCCATGCACAGATCTGGCCAGTACAGGGTCAGCAGCAAACAATAGATTCTCTGCAAGCAGTTTCCCCTACATTTTGCCTCCCATAGCCTTCCCAGCATGTTCCTGGCACTTCAGAAAGGTCTGAGCAGCTTTCCTTGCACAGGGTTCTGCTAAAACCAACAGTATCTGTTGGAATAGATAATATTAGTCAAGATGTAAAACTCAGATGGGAACCATCTCATGCTTATTCAAGATAGCAGATTTAGAACAAAACCTCTTCCCAGAGATCTGTTACACAGCAGAGCTGAGGGGAGCTTTGCAAACATGTAAACAATTCACTTTAAAGGAAAAAATGGAGTCTGTGAATTCTCATCTATACATTCCTTGGAAATACACAGGCCAAAGCAGGAGTGGAGAGCAGCAGAGGTCTGCATATCTACTAACATAACATTTGGCCAGATTCCAATTATCTCTAGGGGCTTAAGCAGAGTGGGTCCAGGCAAAATTTCACTGCAGTGCCTGATAACATAAGCGCCAGTCAGTCAGCAGCTGGTTTACTGGGCAGTGCCAGAGAATAAACTGCAATTAGTAAAAATAACTTCAAACCAAAGTCTGGGAGAGAAAAAAAATAGAGGATTTTTCACTTGTCCTATATAAGTGTTGTATATTGATTGAGGTAAGGACGGAAATGAACTTTTCACCTACTTGAATTCCCACTGGCTAAGGTATATAGAATAAATTATCTATTCCAATGTTGCTTGTCATCACATAAATTGTATGTTTAAGTCCTTGGGCATTTACTGCGTGGCTGTATTAACACTCCAAAAAGCTTCATTCATTTGTTGGTATAAACCACACTTCCAGTCTGCTTAATCTTTGACAGACAGGTCTCATTGTCCCCAAAATCCCTCACTACACAATACAACAAAGACTTAAATGACTCTGTAGGCCTGCTCTGCTACCCACACTGCTCTGCGCTTCCTGCCCGTATATCCCTGGAATTCATGACCATGCAGATTACTAAATTACACACTAGGCCAGGGATTAAGCATGGCTCTTTGTATGGGAGCATCTGAGGTCTGGAAGAAGATTTTACCTGTCACGGTCTGTGCTCACTGGGCCTTGATGGGAGACAGAAGGAAGCAGCGCTGCAGAAGATCACAAACACTGGTGTGTGATAATCAGCGATCTGTGCATGATGACAGGACAGCCTGACTGGGGCTGTCCTGCACACAGGTCTCAGCAGCTTTTCACAGACAATAACCAGCCTGCTATTTCCATATCAGCTCAGCAGCTTCTTCCTCCTCAAAATAAAAGGTGAAAGTGTTCCCTGTTCTGATGGATGGCAAGCCAGAAAACGGCCTTCACTGCGCCCAGCAGAGCTGAAACGTGTAAGGGTTAGGATTGTATCCTGCAGTTAAGCAAATATGTCAACAAGACAAAGGGAGAGGTCGGCTAGCTCATTAGTTGTTTTAATTTAGCTGCTAATCAAAGCTGCAATTGTTTCTGATTGTTTTCAGAATGCTTTAAAGTTACACATCTAAAAGAATTAAAAATAAAATGAAGGAAAAAAGGTCTGAAGTAACAGCATAAATTTAAACACCTTAAGGATATCAAATGCCTTTTATTCACTGCTTTTCACTTGAAAAAACAGAAGCCTTTAGTAGGCCTGAATCTTGATGTCTAGAAGAGACTGAGGAGAGTAAAATAGTCTTTACCCCAGTGTAGCTTACAGAGAGCTGGCCACGTGGCTTACAGAGGGCTGGCAACTCCAAGCTTTGGCTAAGTCTGTTCAGTAGTTCAGAAGTTACCAGGACAGTATAATGATGGAAATCAGGAAAAGTCTGTAGAGAGACACCACATTTTACAAAAACAAGGTATTTCCCTTTTTATCTTTTTAAGAAATAGTAGGTGCTAATTTTTTTTTTTTTTTGCTTCTCTCCTCTTTACATACATATTCTTCTAACAGCAAATACTGACATCTCCCAGGTTTTATTAGTTATGTTGATGTGGCCATATTTTTCTGAAAGATGATATCATATTTCTTATGTATTTTGCACTCACTTGGAGCACAGTGAATGACAGGCATTATCTAAGGTTTGAAAGACACAAAGTTCACAGCATAGCCACTTCTATGGATTTGTTTCAGACAGCAAACTCTGCTAAAAAATAACAAATGGGGACCAGTACACCACAGTAAAGTGATGTTTTAGTTCAACACCGTCCTATTACATCAAAGAGTAGTGTTACTACATGCCAACATGATGACATGTCATTTTAGAGAAACCAAAACTGTCTCAGAAGCCTCCTCACAGCTCATAAAAAAATGCAACCCCCCAGAAACCCTGGGATGACAAGCACTGGAAGTGGATCTGGTCTGCACAGACTCAGCAGGACTCTTTGGAAGTTGCTGCCAGTGCTCCTTTTGCAGCCAGAACAGCCACTGTGGAGCTACACAAACTACTCTAAGCCCTTTCCCTAGAGCCATCAGCCAGGGACCAACCATCCAACTGCCATTTGAGAAAAATAAGCAAAGCATACTTTAAAAGAATAGCGAAAAAAAGAATCCTCTCTTGATCACTGCTGCAAACTGGCTTTGTACTTCCCTTGTTCTTGCACTCACTCCAATTTCAGTTAAACCACAGCTTGCTGCAGCAATGTTTTTCCTAGGATATCTTTTAAAGCTTCAAACCATGCTGCATAGCATGCAACAAACTGCCCTCAGCCCACACATGCATACCACCCTTCTCACACTAGGCTAAGCTCTTGATAATCCCCACAGGCATTTATAAGAGCCTTTTAGCCAGCAAGAACAGCAGAACAGTGAGCTGGTTCAATGAACACACATTCACTTCTACAGAGTTTTAGATCACATAAAGACTCCAGTATCTTCTCAGTGACATCCCTACAGACACATGATGGCTGCAGTGAAGCACAGCCCTGATGGCAGAGACAGGCATCACTCCTCCACTGCCACTGCTCGTGCCAGCACAGCCAATCTTCGCTTGGCTGAATCAGCATCAGCAGAAATGTTGTCTTAGATCTGCCACTGACTGGAAATGCCAGCTTTGCAAGTGTCTGCCAACCAAAGCCTCAGAGGAAGCAGAAGCAGAATGAAGGAAAAAGGATCTGAGAAATGAAAGGAGATAATGTTAGGAAGTACAGAGGAGGCACAGCTATACTGTCCACCTTCAGTTTATGGCAGAGGCTGAAGAGTACACACAAGGGAAGCCCACAAAAGTCAACAAACAGTCCTGCATGTAGGGTCCTTGTTTCCAGCACGAAAGCAGTGAGGATGTGCATCAGAGACTGCTGCTGGTCGCTGATTATGTGATTCTGGTGGCCACCTCCTTGATCTTACTGCTGCTTCAAATGGCAAATCCAAGAAACAGACCCATGGATGCTGAGCTGCAGTTCCACAGGTGGCCATGGGAAAGGTGGGCTGCAGAGCCCGTTTTCATTGTCCCAGCTCTCACAGAGGACGTGCCTGAGCACAGGACTTGCATCCTAAACACCAGGATTTTACTTGAGTCTCAAAAGCTGTATCATCATCTCTTTGCTTTCTAGAAACAACATTTTTCCACTGACACAAGTAACTGCAGTGTCAAAGCACTTATGGGTCTACTGGAATAATAGCTATTTTATCCTGGGGAAGTGAAATTTAGCTATCCAGAAACTGTGGCTTTGTTGAATAAATAAATGAAAATTAAAAAACATTTCCCTTGTCTTTGCAATACTAGATGCAGCAGCAAGAGGGGAAGAAATCTGTGACTCCTTCAGATTGTGATTACCAGTATCAAATCAACATTATTTATTTTGATAGAAAGATTTTTTTCCTATCACTATATCTTTCTAGTGCTAAGAGCTCATACTGTATTTATCAAATAAGCAATTGACTACCAACTGTTTTATTTTCCTCTCCACTACGGCAGTATGTGAAGTGTACAACTTTTTCCAAATACCAGCAGCTTCAAAGGCTTTTTTTTTTTTTGTAAGTATCTCCAAATCTAGCAATCTTCCATGAAAGCAAGACAGATCAGATCCCCCCTGTATTTAGCAGGCCAGCATTCAGAAAGACAACACTATCTTGAAGATATTTTGTACCCCTGACTGTAAGTCAATCTAAATTATGGGGTGTGCATACATTCCGTCATCCAGTAAGGGTTAAATTAGTGACCTATCTTTCTCTAAATTAAATAAAAGAATGCTAAAACTTGATCCACACCATGGTGATTAGAAACAGGACATTCCACAGAGTCATGTGGTGCTTTTATGGCTCCTTAACTCTGTTGAGAGGCTGCATGAGCCGAGCACACACTCACCCACCAGGTATGGCCAGCTGGCTGCTGCCCCGCTCCACTCCCAGCCCAGAGCCCAGGGCAGAAACCTCCTCAACTCCTGAATCACACTGTACCAAAATACTCTCATGCTCTTCTTCACTGAGTGTCTTATCCTTCAGCTTTACTTGGGTGTATATTGGGAATGTTTTATTTTAATTAAATTGTGGATCCATGAAATGAATCTTTAAATGTCCCTTTTATGTCTCCAGTGAGCACTAAATCCAAATGCTCCACAGTTGAACACAGATGGAAGAAAATCCAGATCTGCCCTTATGTCCAGCTGGTTTGGGATCATTCCATGGTTTTGTCCCAGCTGTGTGTTTTCCTTAAAAAATCAGGACATTTAATGCTTAGAAGAAAAGTTATTTGGTGCAAGGCTTTTTTATTGTTTATACAAAGTACAACTGATCCTGATGTGTAACTGAGGCCCCAGGCCCTGCTGTACTGTAAATATTGAAAACAATCACCAGACCAAAGCAACTAGAGTCTCTGCACAAATGCTCTTTTTAAAATACGATCCAGTTGGATGGTGTCTTCCAATTTTACCAGAAATAGCCTTTTACCTCCCACATTAACAGAGCTGTTAGAGGACAGATATATTTCTAATTTACGGGAATAAATTGACTCTTCTACAGAGACGGTGAAAGAAATCTGTGTAGTACTTCTAGTAGCATTCTAAGTTCAATGCAAGGAAAAAATAATCAAGTGATAAATAAAGAAAAAGTAATTGATTGAAACAAAACCTCTTCCACAATTAATTTTTCTGGTTAGGTTTCAGCACAAAAGTTATGTGAAAATATATCAATATTTTTTCATTGATATATCAACAAAATAGTATCTCAAACAGTACCTTGGAAAGAACATTAAAAATCAAACTAAGCAGACGATTTGTAAACATATTTTTTGTTTAGTCTGGAACACAAATTTTACACAGTACATACAACTCTTAAATCCTATCCAAACAAACTCAGGGGCAAAGTAGATTATAAGAGTACATACCTAGAAATTTAGGTTTTATTTACTTCCAAAACTTGTGCAAAATATTTGGAAAATAATTTAAACATAGGAAGCATTAGCTCAGAATCAGCAGAAAGAAAATAAAGTGCATTATTAGTCATAGCCACATTTCATTACTTCTTCATCTTGCAAGAATAAGGCTCCTTCACTCTTGTAAGACAGTGGTTAAAATATTAGCTCCTGTAAAGCTGAAATGAGATCAAATTCTACATGTTTAGCAAAAATTAGCAAAATCTACCAGTTCTAATAAGCAGTACTTGCTATGGTTTTTGGAAGCCCTCCAAAGTGTGTAACTTGAATAGTTAGTTGTGTTTAGGAGGGAGTTTCTGATATGCAATGACATTTAGGAGCAGGCAAAGAGCACTAGATGTTAGAAATGTGTAAATTTGTTCAGAAACCATTTCCATTCAAAGCTGCCCAAGACCCCAGACCACTACAGTCAAGAGAAAGAGTTAAAGGTCTTCTATGTTCACATCTCATGGTGAAGTGAGCAGATAGTTGCTGGAGGTGAGTGCTGATCAGAAAAGTTCTTGCTGATTTGTGAAATGGTTGGACAGCACCAACGTTCCCAGTGTTGAGCAAGATGAGAGAGAACACTAAAATCCACTGGTGATGGCTTAAAGGTAGTGCTCCCCAGTTTCTCTAAAAAAATGCACAGCCTTGGATGACTTACACATAAATAACAAGCTTTCAACTTTGTTTAGCTGTAGCTTTCATTCTACAAGTGAAGCTTTTCACACACACTTCTGTAGTTTAAAGAACATTAAAGTTTTTAATGTTTCTTCCAGGGGATACAACTGTTAAATACACAGGGGATCAGTATTTCCACTCCAAGAGCCTGGATTATCCCTGCAAAATAAGATTGGGCTATTCTTTTCTGCTTTCTGCCTAGACAGTCAAACTGTTCTCACTTCATCTCTGTTTCTGGATATCAATTACATACGTGTAGTTACACCTAAATATGGAAAGTAAGGATAGATCTACAGCCTCTCTTAAAAAAAGGGTATTTTACATAGCCAGCATACCAGAAATAGTGTGATCCAGGATCCCATTAATTCACCATTTTTTGCACAAAGCTAAAGCAGCATCACCAAAGTCAGGCAAGTGACTTCTTAATCCTAGCAGCTGGTTTTCACTAATGTAAAGAACAGACCTCCAGCAAAGCTAAACCAGGAGAAACTGGTATTTCTTTGATATTTCTGACACTGCTCTGAGAAGTGTAGAAATGATGCAGAAAAAAATGAAATCAAGATCTGGTATTCACAAATATTTTGTTATACACAATTTTAAAAACATGTTTCTAGAACTGATATTTCTTGATTTAAAACTCTCCTGCATATACTCAGTAATTCAGTGAGCTCTTAATCTTTAATTTGGAAAGTTGAAGCAAACTTTCCTTAAGACTTCACCAAAACCCAGGTGTTCTGGATCTTCCCAATACAACTATAGTATGAGATGGAAAGTAAACAGTCTAATCCATGTATAAATATTTAATAAGACACTTGAGTCTGGAGTAAAATGCAGCTAACTTAGTGTTCCTTGTTTAGAATGCAAACAGATTAGTTGCATGACACAGTGTTAGTACAAACTTCCTTGACTATAAACATTTCCTGATGCATTTCACCAATAATGTAATGTATAGGGACAGAGGAAGGGTTTACTCTGCAGAGAACATGTGGAAAGGTCCAGTTTCACAACCTCCTCTCACCTGATGATGCCTTTTCCTGAAGCACCTTGAGAAGTTCCCTCTGCATCATTCTCCTTTCTACTGGCAAAGAGGAGCATGATTCCAGTTAAAAACCGATGGCAGACGCCAACAGAAGATGCTGTTCTGCTTCATATATCCCCACAAAAAATCTCAGCCTGAAATCACAAGTATTTGCTAAAGGCAATTCAGATGGGACCAAGAGCAGCCAAAAATCTTGAGATATTAAAAATGTACTATTTAATCTTAGAAGGAGCTTACAATTTCTGTGTTACTCTCCTTCAGAAAAGGACCTCGAAAGGTGAGTGGCAATACATTTCTTCTCCCATCTCTTGTATCAATTCTATTCCTCTGCAGTAAAATCAGACCATTTTTGTGTGGCCTTGTGATGAGATGGGATCAAAAGACAGTTGTTCTGTCAGAGCTTTTTTGCATACAAGTTTTCAAATGCCCAAACCAGTAATATGTTAAAACCACATTGGCCCCAGTGCTAATTAATCCCTAATTAATCAAAGACTGAAGAGAGGCAGCTTCTTCACAGGAGATATTTCTATGTCTGATCTGTTGAGGGAATGGAAAAGTAGCTACAAATCCCATGAAAACATAAAGGCCTCATAACTCTTCTTTTCACAGTTTACTTCACATCTATTTTCAGACCAACATTTCTACACATAAAATAATGTATGAGAAATTATTTAAACTCTTCATTGAAGTGAATCAACTTACATTTAATAATATGATCGCTTGCCATTCAAAAAGCCAATTATCATTGTCTGTACCTATGATTCAACTTAGATTCTAATGTGGCCAGAAACAGAAATTACAGAGTTATCAGGAACTGAAGTTGCCTTTTTTACTAACAGAATTTCCTTCCTCAAACAGGGTGCCAGGCTCTTCTCTGAGCTAAACTCCATCCATGTGCTCTGCCATTTTGAGTAGCAAACTTACAAGACAGATGAACATTGCATTTTGAGCATAGAGCAGACTCCAAGTTGAAGCCTGTGCTTTGCTGGCACCCAGGCAGGCAGGCAGGTGCAGTGTCTGTGTAGCTGGAGGTGTTGGATAGGTTTGGGTACACATTAAAGGAAAACTCCAGACTCGCTCCCATGCAGCTTGGAAAGGATAGCTCCACACTCCCAATCAGCACTCAACATCTCCTGCAGCTCCTCAGCACAACCAGTGTGGGAAGTAGAGGCAGCTGGCCCTCTCTAAAAGACAGGAAATGCAAAGTGAAGGGAGCTGGGAGCTCCCTGCATGCTGGGTGACCTGAGCACGGATGTGCAGGTCACACACTCCTGCCTTGGGGAGCCTCTGACCCGTGCTCCTGCAGACATCCAACAGCCCTGGGACAAACAGCTGAGACCAGCAGTACATGGAAGTGGAAACAGCCACAGGAACATGAAACTGTTTTTCCAGGGTCATTTTGCCAGGTCAGCTAAGATTTTTATGGCCAGTCTGAAGCACTGAAAGCAATCCCAATTAACATAGCTGGCTACCAAGGTAATAACCACAGCTGTACTATTAACAATGTGAAAACCAGTTATCGCTTTCTCTTCAGTCTCTTAACAATTATCAAATAGGGAAATTATCAAATTAGTTTTAATTACAAAATTAAAAATTACTAATTATCAAATACTTGTTTGTACTCATGTAATTACTAGGCAAAAGCTAGTTGTACCATATGCTTTTCAGTATATAAGAAAAAAGTGATTTAAAAATCCTAAAATAGGGCTTTTGTCTTCAAGTCACATATCTTTAATCTATTGGGTAAGCCCAAAGTAGAAGGAAGAAATGTGAACCAAATGCTGACTTGTTAGTTAAGTATAAGCTAAAAAAAAGAATATGGATATGCCAGATGGTTCTTATCAGAGGTAAGTCAGTATTCCTAAAGATGCTTTATTTTTGTTTGTCACAGTTATCTGTTCCTATGTGCAGTTAAAACAGAGGAAATTTAATTAAGTACAGATTTATTTGACAGGGATGTTATTTTTTTAATGAAACACACTCCCCCTTCAATTTCCCTTATGCCAAGAGACATATTTACTGAAAAAGTGTAAGATGGAAGAAAAGAATGATGTTTCTAAAAACTCAAACATCGTTAAAATGGGTACAACCAGCACCACAGTTGCTCACAGGTTGATAAGATATTTTAAGAAATAACAATAAAAATCTCAAACCCCTGTTGAACAGTTAAACAGTTCACATGAGGCACTGCAAGTGACAGTCAGGAAACATGGCAGAATTGTGCTGCTTAAAGAGGAGGTCTGGAAAAAATCACATATCTGGAGGTTCCAAAGAAGACTACTGCACAAGATGGAAGGATCATTCAATTTCCATATCCTTGAGGGACACACAGCTTGTTTTCTTTCTCCAGGGCAAACCATACTGTGATACTGTAGAGCATGAAAAATCCCAGTGTTCCTCCCTTCCTCCTGCCCATTCCTGTTTGTCCATGTGCTGAAGAGAAAATCTTCACCTCTTTAGAGTAATTGATCTCATCAAAAACTCAACATTAGGAACTTGTGTGTGTTTCTAGCAGCCAGGTCACAGAGCTGAAACCTCCTCCCAGGGTAACACCCTGCACTGGAACTGAGTGAAGCAGGATGAAGTTCTGAAATGTGACATTGACTCAGCATGGTCCCAGTTGAGTATCATCTGCAGAATCAAGTCTCAATTTTGCAGAGGAGTTCCAGTTTAAAGTAATGCACTTCCTCCAGCTATAACATCCTGCCAGCACTATATGGAGCATTCACACAACTTTTCTAGACAAATGTGAAGAAAAATACATCAGAAGGTACTTCCCTTGAAACTGCTTCCCTTAACACAAATTTCACAAAAAATTCACAAAAATGGTTGTTTGAGCAGTCATTGTGAGAAGCCTGAAAGCAATTTGCTTTAAAGATTTGAAAATTAAAATCCTGTCTTTCTCATAGATGTGGGGAAACCCCTCAATAACACCAGTGGAATCCAGCTTTCCTCTTCAGTCCAGACTGGAGAGCTGATAATACTGATACACAATACAAAAGTGTGTCAGAGCTCAAGTCCTGCTTACAGCAGATACTGAGGAAATAAACCTAAAGACATCTAAATGTGGAACATCTAGCATGTGATTCTGCAAGAAAAAATAATGCAGAATACAGCATCTACATTAACCCTGTGAAGAAAACCCTGACTACTTTTTGTTACCCAGTGTACAAACCAGCCACTGCAAGCAGAACTTCTATTCACCCAAATGTTCTCAGGAGTTAATGCACATTCCAGCTGATAAAAGACAAAGGAATGATTAAACTAGATTAGTTCAGGTTTTAGTCCTGATGTTAGAAAAACAAGTGGAGTTTAATTACTTCACAGCTCTGGAAAAAATCTGGAGATAACACTTACGTCATTTATTGTTTCAAGAGAAAATATTACATCTCAGGAAAATTTCCTTTAAGGTCCCAGAAACACAGATCCAGCCCTGCAAGGAATCACTGGGTGTCCCATTGCTAGTTTTGTAATGCTTTTGGATTTACAACTCAAGTACAGCTGGAGTTATACAGGGAATGACCACCTGCTTCCTTGATTTTGCATGCAGACTTTATTTCTTTATTTTAAATTTGCTGTGAGACAAGCTGGGTTATATTTCCATAGCTAAGGATATTCCAAAAACATTTTGTCCTTTTAGGAAGATATGCCCTAATTAAAATGAGACAAGACAACTTCTTCTGCTATGTCTCTAAGTTTGGAGAGAAAATGTATTCCAGAAGAAGTGACTAACTGTTTTCAGAGTTCTCTTATTAAGAATACAGAAAGCCAACTTTTTAGAGTTTTATATTAAAATATTTTCTGTGAAGTCACTTACTTTCCTGAAAATATAGTTGAGTAAGCAACAATTTCTTAACTAAAACTTGAAGAAACATGTAATTAATGTAATTCACACAGAGTGAAAGCACTTTGGAGCATCAACTTTCTCCTACTGTATGTTTGTAACTGCCTTGCACTGCAGGACTTCCCTCATCTCAGCTGGATCCTCAGCCATTAGTCATCACAATAAAGGAAATGAGACAACACATCATGTAGGCATTCAGAACATACAATATTGAGTATCAAGGAAAATGAAGCTACACAAAGATGAAACAAAACTTGTTTAAATTTTTTTCTAGAAAATAATTATCACCTATATTTCTCATATAAAAACATTCTGATTTACATTCCAGCTGTTCCTAGATAATTAATGATGCCAGGGTAAGCAGTCTCAATACATTTGGGAGCACCATTAACCAGTGCTCCCAGTGAGGTTCCTGGTACACCAGCACGGTGACCCACAGGAAGGGCTGAGGAGAAGCATTCCTCACCACTCCAAACCAGTGGGAGCCAATATGCTGGGCAGGTCCCACGGAGTATCTGTCCAGGAGCTCAGGCTACAGTTTCTGCACTTTTGAGAGTGATATCAGCGTTCATCAATCCAAACCACCACCAGTGCAGCTAGCAGCTCAAGTCATAAATAATAAAATCACTATATACAAAAACAACCCATCCCACTTTACTGAACAGGATCATTCATGTATCTTGCAACTATTGGGGGACAGGATGTCCAGACTCAAAACCATCCTTTAATTCCATGACCTACATTCACTATTACAGAGGTAAAGTCTGAAATTGCTCTATGTGGTGATTTTGCCTTCCAGAGCACAGGCTCTGCATGTGCTCGCTCCAGGAGTTTGCAGTTCTTTTTACACCAAAATCTGTTCCCTAAGTGTAGCAGTTGCAGCAAACAATTATGGCAAGAATACCCTAGCTGATGCATTTCTCTTTTTTTCCCCCTTCATTTAGAAATTTTTATTCTGTTTTTAGAACCTGATAGGAAATAGAACCCAGACACACAAGTAGACAGATGGTGCTGGTCTGGCAATAGAGATAGAAGCAAAAGAAGTTCAGTGTTCAGAGGGATTTGCCACTCTGTTAAAATGTATCCCAGCTTCAGGAGCAGGTGAACCGAACACAGCTGACATAAAGCAGAACAAGCTCTCCTATACTGTTCCAGCAGAAAATCATGGATGAGAACACAAACTTGAGAGATCTGTCTAAAGAGCTAGCAGCTTTATAGAACTTTGAAAAACAAAATTTAGTGCAGAAATGCACCACCCTTAGAGCTAAATACTAGGTACTAAAAAATTCTTGCTTTACCATACGCTGAGAATTCAGCACATGCTGAGTCATTTCATACAGACAGCTTTCTTTGATCATTTAAAAGAAGTATCATCAACATTTATAAAAAGACAACCAGATGTTTCTTAATAGTCCTTCAAAATTTATACACTATTTGTACTGTATTTATTATGGATCAAACCCAGAAATTCTGAAATTATTTTAACTTTCTCTTTATTAGCGTTGGCAACACTCTGCTGCTTTTAAAAAAGACCCACAAAAAAAACCTTCCAAAAATCACCCATTACAACCAAGGACATTTGCATCTATGCTACTTTTCAGACTTCTAAAATGTTTCTATTTCCTGGATGTAGTAGCTAGATGGAATACCTGATACAATTCACAATATCCCATTTTTACTACAGTTGCACCTTTCCTCCATATTTATCTTCTTTTTTGGCAGTTCCACAGAATGTCAATGCGAAACCCTAATACGTCACCCATCAAATCAGGAGAGTCACAAAAAAAATGCTTGTTCTAGCAATGGATTTATGATTAGAGAGCAACAGCTAAAATATCTCTAATCAACAGCTTAAAAGGAGGAGACTGGCAAACACCTGAACATTCCTCCTATTTTTGCTGAATAAGTCAAGGGAAAGGTTATACAATTTACACTTCTACCTAGATTCTCAGCCAGACCAGTCTGTATCCTACATGTTATTAATTCTTCTTTTATTCCCACTATGTTCTGTTATTTGGATGTTGCTTTATTTGTTTAAAAAAAGGTGCCAACATTCCCTTTTATTCTTGTCTTTCATTTTCTTCACCATCAAATGTTCAGAAAGTCAGTCCTAACACTTTGCTGGACACCAGCAAACACATATGTTCCTCACTCACAAGGAGACAGCATCTCCCCATTTTCCTTGATGGACAATGTACAATCTGCTCTCCTGTCTCCTAAAATCTCCCATCTCCTACCAGGAAAAGCTATGATTCACACCAAAAATACTGCAGATGTTTCCCAGAAAACAGGTAGCCTGAAACACCTCTGCATTCAGCTTTACTTCCAACTAATTGGCACTGCAGCCTCTCCTAGCACTACAAACACAGTTTTGCCTGGTTAGCCATCCTCATTGTGTGCTCTCTGGCTGCAGGCTCCATGACTGGCGGACTTCCTGCCTATCTGTTGCCTAATTAAGTTTGCTTTGTAGTAATCCCTGCTGTTGGCTGTTTTCCTGGCTCATGAACCGGCTAACCTGACTGTCAGCCAAATCTCTTCAAACTGGGCCTTGCTCACAGATTGGTTCTGTGATCCTTCTGTTTCCAAGGCTGACTTACTCAAGGAATCACACTGGAAATTGCTGTCACACCTTTCACTTGCTGCCAGTGGAAACTCTTTAAAAAAGACTCTTGTTTCTGCAAAGGGCACCTCTTCTCATTTTAAGAAGCTTAAAAAATAATTAGTACCAGGAATATTCTGAGCCAATCACACTTAGAAGATGAGCAACTTTTGGACTGGGGTGAGAGGAAAGAGGTATGACAAAAATGAGGTATTTAAGAAAATTTTACCTGGACAAAAAGACATACTCGAGGTGGTGAGTACTGTACATGAGTAATATAGAATGTGCTGGAAGAAAATGCCAATTGGGTAATTTCAAGGCAGGGTATAAGTTACCCCTTCTATCAAACACTTGGAGAGGAAAGTCTTGTGCCATTTCTCAGATGTAAGAGGGCACTAAAAATATCTCTTCAACTGAAAAAGCATTGCAGTACTAATAGCACAAAATTCTACAGCTTTTGTTAGGCAAAAGCCCAACCAGCCAATTATATGTTTCAAAGACTCCCGATAACATTTGTTTTTCTTGTCCTGGGCAGGACACTAGAGAGTTTATCTTCCTGCAGAAATTCTTAGTTTTCTTTCTGATTTCAATGTGGAGTGGCTGACAAAAAAAAAACAATTTTAAGAATATTTACTAATTTGCTATTTACTTTTATTAATATATTTTATATTTATTATAATTCTTATCCTACAGTGAATAAATGAATACACAAGAGAAACTGAAAGGTTGATGTTAGTCCTATTCTAAGAAGTTAAGTGGCAAGTAAAACATCACAGACTCATCAAAGTCTCCATTCTATGGCCAAGAAAGACAACAATTTTTACAAAGAATTTGGATACATGTTTTTACTTTCCAGTACTTAGGAAGCTGAGGGGGCCCATACTAGGAAACTCTTTCTGAACTCTCTGTTTTGTCCATATGGAGCAAATCCTCAGCACAACTCATCGCTTTTGGTCTTGGAGAAAGTGCCACAGATATAAAGTTAGAACAGAAGGTCGGTCGTGGCAAGGCTCCAAAGAGGGAGAGACAAGGCTAGTCTGGTTCTGTCTTCCCATCTGTGTACACACCTAAAATGAAATCAGCAGGAGTGATGGCGCTGCCTTCAAGGGGAACAGCACGTTCCTCCTGCAGGTTACCAGGGTAGCCACGGCAGCTCGTACAAACAAGAAATGATACAGTTCCCATTGCCAGGGCAAGGCGCCTGCACCCTCAGCTCACGCCAGCAACAGAGCAGAGAATCACCAAGTATCTTTGCAGGAGGAGGATTTGTCACAGCACAGGGCAGAGGGACACAACTGTGCCAGCTGAGCATGACTTTCAGGAATCATCTCAGCTTCCACTCATATCAGTAACACCTCACCTCTGAGAAGCTCAGTTTGGGAAAACTAGAAACTTTCAGACTCAAAAACAGAAACAAAAAGGATATTCACTTGGTATAGTGAGACTACACAACTTCTTCTTAAACTAAGACAACTCACAGCATTGTAGGATGAAACAAGGAGCTTTTTAAATGCTCTATTTGCTTCCAAAACAGTGTAAAGACTTTAAAATCCTGGGTTAAAGCTCACATGAAGCACAATTTCTTTAACAGTGACACATCTTCACTGGGTTTTTCTAAGCCATCTGGAAGTGCTCTGTGGAGCACAGCTTGAAGACCCATGTTCTGGTTGATTTCAAAGGTCCCCACTGCAATTACAAAATCTGCTGCCCTTGTAGGCAGACTGAAAAACAGTTTCAGGTCAGGAAATCTTCTGAACAAGATACATTTCCTAGAATATATTTAAGCCTCCTTTAGTACACACATTCTCTCAGACAAAACTGCAAACCAAATCACAGAGACAGGGTTTGCTACCAGAGCCTCCTTGGTCACCCTGCTTCAACACAATTGTTACTGAATTCCAGGATAAGATGGGGGCCTGTCCCCTCGAGAAGTCTTCCCAAAGAGATGATGCAAGACTGCACAGAAGAGCAGGTTTGGTCTTGACATCCATTGCATAAGGAACCCTTTCAAATGCAATGAGTTTGGTTTAATTTATGCTGCTTTAGTATTTGGCGTGGTTCTCATTAGAGAGTTAAGCTCAGTGTATTTAGGTTCGGTCAGGACGACATGTACAATAATTGTTTAATGCTACATTTGGCAAAGTTTGTTTTATTACTTTAAAAAAAAAACAAACCTTGGCAGTTGTTAAAATAGCAGCTGGCACGTAACTTGTTTGACTTAACTATTACCTCATTTTCTTCCAAAATATTTCCAGAACTTCTTAATGACAGCAAACAGATGGTCATCATTTTTCAATGTTATAGATAATCCTCCTCCCAAACCAAATGATGGCATTTTATATGTTTAACCAGAAGGGAATTGGAACAAGAATTAGACATTATTTACATAAGTCCATCTTTACAAAAATAACTAGATAACAATCCCACTATTACTTGTACCTGTATCCATGGTTAATGCATTTAGCACTGCTCACATCTTGGCATTGTCAATTTGAAAGAAATGTCAGCATCCCACAGTCTGTTTTGATTTTAACTGGTCAACCTGCAGGCTATGGGAATTCAAATGGCACCACTATGTCCCACAGTGCTTGTCAAGCCAGGGAGTAGGAAGCCACATTGAAACACAGAGAAGTTTGAACTAACAGCATTAAAGAATTTTGTCACCAGCAAATATGTTTGTGTAAAGCACTTCTGCATTTTGCTGAGTCGACACTTTCAAAGAAATTGTGTTTCGTCAGGAAATCTCTGACCATTCCAAAGAGAGTGATTAACCAGCCAAAGCAGAAATCAGCAAGCATTATTAACAATACAATTTATAATTATTACAATCTCATGGCAAAGAAAGATCAACCAATCTTCAACTAATTATCACAAGAGAGACACTTTGTACACCCAGTATTAAGTTGAGAGGATTAGTTCCAGACAAAAGTTAATCTAAGATCTCTTGCCAATGCGACTTTAGTTTATGCTAGATAACAATTAGATTAATCATCCAAAATTCTGACCTCAGGTTACGCTGTTCACTGCATGGATGTTGAGGATCTGTCTATCTTTTCTTGCTTGTTTGATTTGCAGTAATTCTATCAAAAACTGATTGCCCAGAGATAATTTACACTACATTTACTGTCATCATTTTAACTTCAGAAAAACCATGGGGAATTGCATGTATCTCTGGGCACACCAACCCTTCATTCTGATAGCAACCACATTTTTAAGCAAATCTCTCAATCTTAGTCAATTCCTCCTGCTCACAGTGTTTTGTTTTACCCTGTTGTGTAGTCTTGGAGTAGACAAAGAGGATTTTGTTTGAGTGAGACCAGGTCAGGGGATGGGTTCCCTGGCATACCTGATGTACTCCAGCAGCCCTTTACTTTATTGGACCAGACACTATCCAGTGTAAAGTGTCCACCATGTCTCCAGAACCAACTGCCTCATTTTACAGATACACCCCCTTCCAACCACACCAGTTGCCAGAAACAGTCTCTGTGAAGACATTTTTTAAGACAGGAAAGTGGTTCTATAATGCCATTAATAATTTTCTAATCGATCACATATTAATATTTTAATGGGCTTTAAGGAACACATTATATATATATATATATATATATAGACATGATTACGTATGACAGGGAAAAAAATATATAATTAGTAACATCAAGTTTTCCCAATTTACAGCTCCTGTAAGCTGTAAAAGCTGCCTGGGACACAGCCTCTCCTGAGTAGTTTGTGATGTCTTGGAAACAATTTAAATTTTTTTTTTTCCTTAATTTCTTTTTTGGTGGGGGAGAATGAAAAAACCCAAAAGATTAGCTCCAGCACATATTGAGCAAAGTTTAAAACAAACTCTAATATTGTTATAAATTCCAAGATAAGTGAACGGGCATCAGGGGAAGGTATACATGCAACAAAGACTGGTTCTGCTACTTTATCTTCATGAGTGTTTGAAAGTTGATGACATTATACAAAAACAAAAAAGCCAACATTATTATAAACAAATGCAAAATGAGCTGCAAAATGAAATGGTGCAGGCTGACAACTATTTAGTGCTTCTTGATACTTTGAAAGTATGAAAAATGCCTCCTGTCCCCTGCTGACTTATCTGCAGAGCATTTACTTAGCAAGACAGCCACCAATACAGCATGAAACCTTCAGCAGCATTATCCCTGCCCATAAACTGTGGACAGACAGTGAGCAAGTGGAATGAAAAACACTTATTAAAACACAGTAAATTCTTCTGACAGTCCCAAAAATCTTTTAGCTGTAGATCTCTCACCTGCACTGAAACTATTCTTGCACTAGGATAGGGACTAGTATCAGAATTTACATTCACCTCTTCATTTAACTTTTTATTTAATATGGTTGCTTTTCTTTCACCTTTCCTCTTGTGCTTCATAATTCAATATAAAGCACCTTTTCTACCCATCAGTTGTTGCTCCTAAAGATGACTGTATGTAAGTCTTGTATGCAAAAACAGGTTCAGTGTAAGTTTGTGTTCAGACTGTCTCCTATCCCTAAAAGTTGTATGTACCAGGGAGTACTATCACAGCAGAATTCCCTTTCAAATTGCCTTAGTTGGATAACTGGTATCTCAGCTGGCCAGCAAAATGAGACTAGGGACACAGAGATTTAGAAATCCACACATTCACCTAGAGACTCCAGCTAGGCAAGGGCTCGTGTAACCTCTGGGATGCCCCCTGGCATTTTCTTTGCAGAGCATTACATTAGCTTTCATATCAAAATCAGTACAAGTTCTAACAATGCAATTTAGGGGAACAGAACAACCAGATCCAAAACTTCTAGGTTTAAAATCAGTTTCCTGGGCTTCACTTACTGTTACATTTACTGTTACACTGTCATACCGTGTGTAGATATCTTCTTGTGCACTTCAGTAGTAAGAGCCACACACTGAGTTTAACTTTTAACTTGACCTCTGAGAAAACCTCCAGACAAGGTCCTAGCTGGGACCTTTCAGTGAAGACAACACTTCTCCATGAAGAACTGGACTTCTGCACAAATCACTGCATTGCTTCTCACAAATCTTTACAAGATAAAAAATGATAAGGAGGGGAGAATGGCTGCAATGGACACGAGTTTGACCACTGAATTACACAGAGACAGGCTTTTCATTAACTCATCATTAGATAAAAGAACCAATTCTGAATCACTGGCTAAGATGAAGAATGCTTCCTAACAGATTTCTTCTTGTGCGGCTTCATATTGGATCATATCAAGATTCAATGCACAGCCTAGAATTGGTACAAGGTAACATTACAGCTTTTCAAATGTAAGGCAAGCATTTGGACAACAGAAGGGAAATTTTGCTCTTTCAGGATATGTGCCTTACCACACTGCTAGGAGAGCTCCCTAAGGGGCTGCTAGACAAGCACTTCCTTCCTTCAGAAGAGAATCACCCTTCCTTCAGAAAAGAATCTCAATTATTCCACAAATTGCTGACTCACTGCATAGAGATTAGTCTTCTAACAAGGTCAGTCTTACAGACAGTGAGATTATACTGGTTTGTTGAGTTTTGGGGTGGGTTTTTTTGGTTGGTTGGTTTTTCTTTGTGGTTTTTGGTGTTATTTTAATATAACCTGCACATACAGCAGCAGTCTATAGCAAAAACAAGAACGTGGGCACCTGTGGATTACACACATCTGCATCCCGTTTCTAGAAATATCTTCCACTGATCAAGTAGTCTGAGGCAGTTTTGACACTTTTATTGCCTAAAAATTTTTTTTAAAGCTTGATCTGATCAAAAGTGCATTCAGGGAGGACATTTAAGGACATTGTCTATATTATTTTCATTAAGCTGTCAGCTTATTGTCATTTTCTTGTGCTTTTTAGCTATTTCCTTCTTTTAGAAAGAAAGCTTAGCTTTATTCTGATCTGGTTAATTGTGCAAAATTGACAGCTGAAACAGTTTTTTAAACAAAATATGGATTTAGGGCATTGACGAAGTCCTGTCTCCGTTTCTGAACTGAAAGGCTTTGCAGCAGTGGGGAAGCAGCTAGGCAGGAAGCCAAGGAATTAGCCTCAGGCTGTACAGTGTCCTGCAAGAAACAAGCTGTGCTGCAGGATACATAATCACACCATCCCCGGCTCAGCCAGTCACCTCCATATCCCCAGGCATGGCAGGCCTCCAGTAGCTGCCTGCAGATGTCCAAGAAGGTGTCAGAAGGGCTCAGCACACTTGATGGAAGCAGTGTTGTAAAAGGGAAAGATTTCCACTTGTAGCAGACACTTCACTCCATGGACAGGTCTCAGCAGGATGGAACATGTGTTTGAAGGACTGAAAATGCCCTACCCATACAGGTCACATAAGAAATAAGCTAAAAGCCAAATGAGTTCTCAGGTCAGTAATGAAAACAGCCTAAAATCTTTGTGACATCTTAACAAAAGAGAAGCCAAGAGCTCAAACTGCAAGGTCAACAGCATTGTGGCCACTTCAAACAATCAAGTTGGACCCCAGGAATGTAAAGAGACAGAAGAATGATGCTCATTGCTGTCTAAAGGTCAAAGTATTTACAGGATATTGTGTTCCAGAACCAAACTAGGTCTGTCCCTTACTGTATCTAATCACAAAAGGTATTGAGCAATTCACTTTAGCTCATATTCTAGGATATGTTGAGAACTTCCTTGCAAAGTTCTTCTGTTTATCTGTTTAGACATGCTTTCCCTCTGCCACATGATGAACTGAAATAATTTTTATATTTCCAGAGCAAACACATCACCAGTTATCAATTAAGCATTCACACTCAACTCTGTCTGCAATTAGAAAAAACATAATTTTTAAAACAGTAATTTTAAAATAGCAACATTTTCATAAATCCAGTCCAAAAAGTAAAGCCTTGCATGTACACATACTGCGTCACTGAAATAGACAGGCAAAATCAGGATTGCTGGTGTTTAAATAATACTTAATTTCTTTTGGTTTTGCTCAGAGGATGAGTTTTCAATATGATTTTGGGAAGTACAGCTGATTAATTAAACAAGACAACTAGCATTATTTCCCTTCTCTTTAAGCCTTTCGAATTCCTCAAGTACCTACTGTGTGCTCTTTCCTCCTTTCATCTCCGAAAGCAAAATCTGTAAGATTCATTTTCATACATATTAAAATGGTCTAGAGCTTAAGATAAAACATTAAGTAGATGGCATCTGGACAAAAATTAACATTGCAATTGAAGGCAGAGTGAAGTCAGTTACTGCATTCCCCTAAGACAGGAGATAAGCAGCTGCGTTAAGTTATATTCTGTTCATAAAAGCAAAAGAAATTAAAGATTTTTACGGAAATCTTGCTTAAACATTTGGCTTATTCAAATGAAGACATTGGAGAGAGAGAGAGACTTCAGCTACACAAGCAACTTTCTCAAAGGGAATTGCTTAGATCCACTCTCGGTTATTATTCCTCTACAACCAAATACACAAATCAAAAACACTTCCACAAATAAACAGAAGCTTTTACAGTAAGGCCTGAGCAAAATCTGTATTAGAAGTCCACACTACTTTGATTTTCCTTATTTTAATTGTTGTAATCTTCTTAAAAACCATCTGATTTCTTTTGAACTAGGGCTCAGATCCCATAAAGAAATAGTATTCTATTGAAGACTCATTACAAAGTGAGCCATTTGTAAATCTTTAGAATAGCTTTTGAAATCTTGGCCAGGGACATTTGAAATGCAGCTGGTCTTCATCATTTATCATCTCATGAGGTCATTAGATTGAGAATTACACATATTAACGTGGTGTTTATTTATTCATTTATTTCTAAAAAGATTGATAAGAGGCAAGGACAAGTTATATTAGTGTAAACAAACTTACCCGGGCACCCTTCTCTGGAAAACATTTGCATCCAGCACTGCAATTGCGGCCCCCACATGGCCCACTGTAGGACTTCTTTCCACCCTAGAAAAGAAAAAAAGAAATTAAAAATTGAAGTTCATAACTATTTGTTAGCTGAAGATCTTCTTTAATAAAAACACTTGGTCTGTCAACACTTTTCACCTACATTACTTTTGTTGTGTGAATTTGCTGAGAAGTAATTGGGCATTGTCTACTTACATTTTAACTTTTCCACAATTGGGTCCTTTCCGGAATCACCAAATAAACAGAAAAAAGTTGGGCTAGAAATTCTTTGAGGACAAGTGAATTTTCACAAGTTGGTGCTCTTCTGCAAGGTGCAGAGTGCTTCCTAGGGCTCTCAACCCATAAAATGAGTGATGTTTTTGAGATACTCAGTATACTATCAGACTAGGATCATGACTGGCAACTTGTGCCTCAGCCATCCTGCATAAACAAGTATCTTTACATCAATAGGAAACTATTGAGACAAATTTAATTTTGGGACCCTTCCATGTTTCTAAGAACAAGAAGCTGCATCCCTAAACCACAAGAACAAAAGCTACTGGATGAGAGAAAAGGGCTTTTTAAACTAAGAACACATGTGCAAGGAAGTGTGTAGGAAACCACCATGGATTTGGATTTAAACTGAAAATAAATTCCAAATTTGCTGCACTGGCATTAGTTGTTTCAAGAATTATTACAATATTGATGTCAATCAGAAGTCTCTGTATCACAAACTTAATTCCCAGCTAATAGAATACATGAAAGTTAACAACATGAATTTAGTTTAGAGAGTTTGACCTGCTTCCACACTAAACAGGTCTTAAGGACTGGGCTTCCCAAAGCCCTGCAATGCTACTGACAATACTGTCAGTCCTGCAAAAAAGGTCCCCTTTAGCAATGTAGTTTTGTCACACACTATGAATACCTCTCTCTAAGGAAACTTTCACTGTCCAGCATGCTCAGGTACAGTCCCTAGGCTTTGAAATTCTGAAAGCAATAAACATTTTAGCTTCTCATATGAAGGTGATCAAACTAAATGCCAAAACAAGTTCAGACTGCAGCCAAAAATCTCCTTACTAACAGCATTCACAGGAAATATTTTTAAAGCCTTTAAAATTTCCTGACAGTGAGGAACGTGAAAATGAAAGACAATTCATGCAAGCTTCTCAACTTTTGAGCTTCTTTGACTCAGCTTTCTCAAAAGAAGTAACTAATTTGACATCACTTGATCAGTGTTCTGCTGAAGGTAAATAAAAACCTCTATGCATGCTGATGTTTATACTGCTTTGCTAAATTAAACACCTTTGGATTTAGAATAAACAGATATTAACAAAAAGCATTAAATTCAATCTTCCATATTTCCCTATCCAGAAAGGAGTGTTATCTCTTGCTGTAAAAAAATAGTCATAACAGCCTTCAAGCAATTCTAAGAGGCATCAAGTATAAAAAAAATCCTATGAAACTACTTTGCAGACATTTTGGCAGCTTTGTTCAGATGAGGCCCCATTAGATATGAGACTTTTGGACTACTCATTAAAATCCTATGGTAGGATCTAACACAAAACTGGAACTGAAGAAAGGCACCACAAGAGAGGCACCGTAACGGGAAACGCACCACAGGCAATTCTAACTGGCAGCAGCAGAAAATAAAGAATGAAGGAAAGATAAAAAAAAACCAAACAGCTAACAGAATAAAAATTACCAGCCAGCCTGTAAACTACCCAAAAGCCAAGAGAAGGAGACAAACTGTATCTAGAGGTTATAGAATAGACTGTAAGAGCATCTCCAAGCTTTCTGCTCAGACAAGGAATGGTCACTTGAGTCTGCAATGTGCAACAGCAAGGGCTCAGTACATAAAAACTGGTCCCTATCTTAATGGACATCCTGCTGAGAGGACATTTCTTTGTGAACCAGTTTTTAGAGTGAAGTGCACTGAGATACATATTTTCCCATGCTAATATGCACATTTCACAGTGGAGATTTGGACCCATTGCTAAGCAATGCATATCTCTATTCCTGACACTTAACCTTATGTTTAAACTCTTCACACACAGCTTTATGCCTCCAGGTAGTCAGATTATGCTTTCCCAGACACTTATCCACCTTAAATTCTTCAGAGTTTTAAACTTCCAATCAACTTTTTCTCCAGCTTATTCCTTGTTCCAGGAGTCACTTTCACAAGCCCTCGGGGCCCATGGTTCTGTCCATTTAGATACCTCCTAGGAGTGAGCAGTGGCAAAGAAGTTTCCTTTCACCATAGCTCTGTATCCCTCTAAGGTCACTGCCTTGCAATAGTCACTGTCTCAAAGCACTAATCCCCTGCCTCTGGTGGCAGCCAGGTCTTTCCCAGTGGCAGAGGACTGCACAAAAATCCATCATTCTTCCTATCCCTCGGGCTCCTGCTGCTGATGCAGTGTAGTAAATATGGCTCTAGTCAAAATCCAACCGAAGTCAAAAGAAGTATTTCTCTTTAATTTATAGGAAGCTGGATAAAACTCTCACTGAGCTTTGTGAAAAACTGAAATTATGTCTCTATTTTGTGTAAAACTGTGTTCACCATATACTTCTAGGTTTCTTTTTCACAGCATGAGGAGTCACTTTGCTCACTTATGAATGAAGGCATTTGGAAAGGAAGCAAAGCAAAGCCAGTTGGCTCCAAACCAGGTGTACATGTCCTGAGCATTTTATTTAGGGGAAGTAACTGACATCAGACACTCCATGACTATTTAAATCGTAAACAGCCACGTGCATAATACTTGTGAACACAACTCTAAAGGTTGCATATAAGATTCTAGACAACAGTGTTCTCTTCTGAAAAGGTGAATACATTTTCCCATTCAAATATATGAATGTAAGGTCATTCAAACATTTACAGATTGTAACCTGACCACGTAAACACGAGCCTGTCATACTTGTTCTGTGCATGTATTCAGGGAAGGGGTTTTTTTCCTACTGCTCTACATTTCACATTGATGAATATGCTCTTGAAAAAAACTAAGAATTAAAAAAAAAAGGTTATTAGTTATACTGGTAAGCTTCAGCACTATAAGAGAAATTAATGAAACCATTTTCATTTCATTGCATGGAAGCTGACCAAGATCTTGAAAACAAAAAACAAAATAGCAGCACTGTTACAAAAACACATACTCTGAGATTTAAACAGCCGTAATATCAATGGAGTAACATACATCCTGATTTTAACTGAGTTATTTCAGGCTTACATAAGAATCACTACCATGATTTCAATGTAGAAAAAACCCACTCTATTTGAAAAGTATTGATACAAGTGAGAAACTATTATTAAAAAACATTAAAAACCAACAGTCATTATAAGGACAATTTTCCTGTCATGCTTCTGGTGTACCTCTATCAAGCATTTATGCACAGTTGATTCATGAAGAAGCAGTGGCATTCAAATCTTTCCATTGACTTCAGCTTGTTCTGGACTGGAGCCAAAGAGTAAAGAGACCTCACAGCTGTGATGCCATAGGAGGTGTCCCAGAGCATTCATTCCAGCTTCTCTAGAGCAACATACAAGGCAACAGAATAAAAGTACATGACCTGGAAAGACCTGCCTGCAAATACAAAAAATTGTAGGTAGGAGCAGGTAGGAGTAAACCATCCAACAAAGGACTTTAGTGGAAGACCTGCAGGAAGCACAGTTCAGATGCAAGAGCTGGGGCTCAATTTGGCATCAAAACTCCTGCTCTGTTTCAAAGGATCAGCTGCAGAAGGCTTAAAAATCTCATCTGAAGACAGAGACTTCAATCAGATAGGAAAATGAAGCCAGAGGAATGGGCTGAGAGGTTGTTTTGGGAAAGGACTGCAGAAAGGTTAAAAACATAATTTTTATCATGAGAAAGCTAAAGTAGCTATGGAGGAAATGGGCAATTATATTGGAAAATTTTAGTAAAGAATGGATACTAAGGAATGGTAGTGCACAAAACTGGTGTATAAAGTCTGCTGAAAAAAGAGCATACTCATGATAAAGGGGGAAAAAAAGGATGATGGCAAAAAAAACCCCATTGACAATAAAACAGAAAGTCAAAGAATCTCTAACTTGCATAAAGAGATATGACAGGGATGATTTTTCTTCTTCCCCCAACACTTGTCTGCAGTAACTTCCCAACTCAAGTTAAGGACTGCTCCATTACAGTAATACAAAATCATAATAAGAAACTTCATCATCAAAAGCTAGAAAGGAATGAAAACTTCTGGGATCTTCAAATAAATAATTTTCATATAATTCAGAAGTACCTGCTGATGACTAATAAGGAAATTTTATTCACAGTACCTGTCATTCAGACACACTTGCAAAATTTCACTGCAAAAAAATTAGTGAAACTTAGGATCTCTGTTCACTTCATGAGCTGCTGTGATAACCATTTGAGCATTCGTGGCTTTTAGCTAAATTCATGAATGAAGACTTGGGTAGTGACATAATGGCCCTATACATTCATCAGAAAGGACAATGCCAGAAAAGTGAACAAATTTTATTTAAATAGTGTTCTCAATACCCCACTGCTGCTCAGCAGCACTTCACATGGCCATCAGTAACTGAGAAGGTACGGAAACAGATCTCTGGCAAGAATATATAAATCAGCAACTGGGGCGACTGTCAGGGACAGAACTTTGGCTTGTCCTATACTAACTAGTCAGAGGAAAGGACAGTCTGGCACAAAAGCAAGTGTGTATAAGTTTCCATAAATATTTGCAGAACTGAAGTTTTTAAGCAGAGGGCAACATCCTTCCAATTACAAAGGCAAGGCATTTAACAATTCTGTTGAAATGGTAATCCATTGACAGAGACTGATACGACACAGTGGCCAGTCACAGTATGAGACAGTATTCAGTGACTGCCACTTTTCCTTTGCTCCTGAAGTGGTTCATATCAAAACATCACCTTCCCATCCAGTCCAGCTCCAGCCCTTAGCACCAATAGTGTCTGGAAGGCAAAAATGTGAGAAAAAACCCAAAGCGACTGACCTCATTAAATAAAAATTTTTAGAAGCAGTCCTCAAGGTCTTTGCTTTCTACACCTGCAAATTTCTCCTACGACCTGCTGCATTAAAATCTGCTGTGAAATTGTGAAAAGCCTGAAAAAGCATTTTTCATTGACTCTAACAGAATTAGAGTGCAAAAAACACACCTTCAAAAGGAAGAGACTGTAATTTAAATACTAACTCACATACCACACATAAAGTCAGGCTTTAAGCCCCTCTCACACCCTGAATAGCACCAAATTCTTCTTATAGTCCCATGGAAATGACTGGTCTCCAAACAGGAGCACAAATGTCAAATACTGGTTATTCCATGTTAACAGATTTGAATCTGGCTCTGAACAGCTCCATCTTCAGGGCATCAGCCCCAAAAATGGCTCAGCTCCTCCACTGTGCAAAGAGTTCTAACAAAATTACTACAGAAAGACCTTCACCTAAAGGTAAAGGGATGCTCACAGTATTTATCATCAAATACATATCAGAAGGTAAGCTGGCATGTGTCCACTGTGATTCATCCTACAAATTTGTACATAACACAGACCACATACTTTGAAAATATGACAGCAATTTTTTATTTGCATTTTATTTATGAAAAGTAAAATGCCACCAAAGCCATTCTGTTAAAAACCTTTTCAAAATGAAAGCTCCAGAGCTGACTGTTAAATAGCAAAATCCAAGGAAAATATTGGTAGAATCTGGCCACACTTTTAGTGATACTTGTAGCAGAATGCTGGTAGGTTAAGAAATGAAGGTAGGAGCTGCATCTGACCTCCCACACCAAAGCTTTTCAAAATGAAAGCTCCAGAGCTGACTGTTAAATAGCAAAATCCAAGGAAAATATTGGTAGAATCTGGCCACACTTTTAGTGATACTTGTAGCAGAATGCTGGTAGGTTAAGAAATGAAGGTAGGAGCTGCATCTGACCTCCCACACCAAAGCTATCTACTAAACTCCCTCTCTGTATCTTTTGGATTTGAGTCAGCTGAAAAAATATCTCTTCTGTAACAGCTTTCTCCAGGGAAGACACACTAGGGGTCAATGCAGTCTTATGTGTGGGAGACAGCTGGGAGAGGATGCTTGATCTTTCTGCTGGGGAGACAGTGACAGCAGGATGAGCACAAGGAACTGCACATGAGCAGAGCCTCAGCATTAAACTCTGTCTAAAACACAGATGGAACCTGCAGACTGGAGTTCCAGCCAGTCAACCCTCACTGCACTTGACTCTAGTCCTTTGCTATTCTGATTGCATCCTTCAAGGTATTGTCAAAGAACTGGTGTAACCACCAAGGTCACTGAAGCCATCACCAATCCTGCTCAAAGGAATACCATTGGTTTCAAGTATTTTCATGCCAGTTTTTTTCCATTAAATTTTCTCCTAAGCAAAGTACATCAACTTGTGGCAAAAAAATTTATTATAAACAAAATCCCCCCAGGTCTGCTCTGTTTGTGCACATATGGCACACATATCCACATTACTATTAATTTCTTTATCAACTACTGCTTTATTTCCCTAATAAAAATGTGACCTTCCCAGAAACAAGGCTGTACACTGCTGTACCCTGTTAAATATATCTTTAGTGAAAAAACACCAAAAGAATCAATTCTACAATTCCATGCTTAATTCTGATATCATTGAGACCAAAGAATATTGCTGAATGCCCTGCTAAACAGAGATGAACTTGGGCACATGCTGGCTTTGCTCAGAGAAGGCCTCAGAAACACCCTCAGGATACCTCCCTGAGCACAGAACAATCCTGCAAAGAAATAAGGATATGCATTAGCTCCTCCTGGATTTGCCTCAGCTTCCACAAAGGCCAAAGCAGTACAGCAGACTGCCCTTCCCTGCCACAAATAACTCTGAACATGACATGGAAAGAAAATCCAAATAGCACAATTCCTTCTTTAGGAATAATCACCTTGAGAAAGATGAAAATACCTCTATAGGAGAAGTAGTGTTATTCCAAAATGCATGAGAGAAGTGTGTGAAAATCCCTCTTTTATCTGACACTTTTATTTTAAATAAATATGTCATGTAGCCTTTTAGCTGGAATGTGGCACATGTTTCTCTTGATTAGCCCATAGGACAAAATAAAATGTTTGGAATATTCCAGATTCCTTCCTCGTCAGATTAGGAAAAGGTTGCCCTCAGCACTGAATGCCCAGGTGTGCACATTTGCACAGACATTGAAAAAACCTAGACAGCAACTTTTCTCCAGAGCAAAGTGACAGAAATAATCCTGATTAGCCACAGCCACTTTTACACCTCTAGTATTTCCAGAACACACACAGAGGAAAGCTCCTGCATCCCCATGACATGGTACATGATAAAAATGTCTGGGACAACTTCAACCACCACATTATTATGAAAAATAATTCTTACTCTACAAAGTCCATATTTTGGGGAGGGAATGCAAGCACTCCTCTAACTGCAGCTGGGACTCCAAATCTGCACTAAATAATCTCACACAGCGCCTCGTACTCAAACTGCTGGTCACATTATCAAGCCACTCATTAAGAAACTCTGGTGTCCCATGCTTAATTACCAGAGGACTACAGTTTTGAAAATGAAAATGAGTGACTAAGAACTGAGTTTACTTTAAAAAATATTCCTGTAACAAGAGATTGTTGCTGCTGGAGCTTGTCATTAATAATGGAATTTATACCCAGATGGGCTGGGCATGTCTACTTTACACAAAAACAATTAGCTATGCCTGTATCCCAAACTGATGGTTACACACTCAGTATTTGTCTGTTCAGATTATTAATATACTTACCCCTGATTAACTTTCCAAAATCAATGGCACACATCAGCAGCAGATGGTGGAATCTGCCAAGAACCACTCTCATGAGCAGCAAAAGTTAGCAAAGTATTATGGCCCACAGGTATAAAGTTTACCCATCTTTTCCAGTTCACTTACAATATCTACACCAAGATCACTCCTTCCTTTTGGGGTGGCACAGATAAACAACTCAGCCACCCATTTGCTCTCACCTAAGCTTTCATCCTATTTTTTAAATAGACAACCTTCATCACACGTTACAGAGGGGCCAAAAGGCCCAAACAGCTGAAAGTCTATATAATTATAGAGTATCTAAATAAAAACATATGCAGTCATCTCCTGGAACTGTCAGAAGACTACCTGTTATAGTACCAACATGATTAACTCTTTAACCTCTATCTCTGTAGACATTCTATTCCCTTGCACTTTGTGATCCTGAAAATAAGAGCTGGCTTGTATGGGGATGCATCCTCACTAATTTCCCTGCAAGTTTTGTCACTGACTGAAGCAAGAACAGAGTAAAGCCACTGCCAATAGCACAGTGAGACATCCCACTGTGTTTTAAGTCCTCTAGGAAAGATTTACTACACCAGCTTTGGAAAGTACCATGCACATAGCGTGTTCTTGGTTAATTAAATCACAAAAGAAACCAGGGAGGCACTGTGCTCCACCCACAAAATACTTCAAAGAGTAGGATCACAGAGAAACTGCTCTCCTCTAGGGGAAAAAGATGTCTGCAACTATGTTTGTGTCCTTGCAGAATGGATCCTTGTTGTTAACTAATGTTTGGGCACCATAGTAGTAGACATAATTAAGAAAAAAATGTTGGTTTTTTAAAAAGTAAGTATTTTTGGAGCTGTTCCTCTATCCTCTAGGTTATTTGTAGTGTACTATTTCTATCTTCAGGGAGTGAGATTTATCAAGTCTCAGCATGTCCCAGGAGCATACAACTGTCTACTCTTGGCTGTTAACAACTTTGCACTCTTGATTGGTCATTTATCCTCTATGAGAAATGTAGAATACCACCAGGATATCAGTACCATTTACAAACATCTTGTGCTAGCACAAATGTCAGTGATAAATCAGAACATCAGTTCTATATTAAAATGAAAAAGAATCAACTATTAGTACATCCTTAAAATTGTATGTACATCTGTGTGCACCTCCAACAAAGCAAACAAATTAAAAGTAATAAGAGTAAAGTTCAGACACGTTGTTTGTCTGTAGCCCTACAACTCTGCAAAAGAAAAGTTGCATAAAAGGCCCATCCAAGCAGCAAATGCAGTCTAAATGCCCTTTGAAGTCCAAAGGCTTCCACTTTAGTCCCTAACAGAAGATAAATCAGTTGGCAATTAAGAATTTTCCAACACTATAAAAATATCAGACTTAAAAAAGTAAGCAATAGGTGTAAAATCATAAAAGTAAATTATGTTAAATAACCAAGAGTATGCATTTGAGATACTACATCATCACGCAATCAGGCTTACATAACTACCCATGGATTTACTAAAGTAATTCCCTTTTCTAGCTATAGTTGTAGAGAGTGAAGTGACTTTGATGAGCCCTCCTATAATACTGATGAAAATAACCATATGTTTCTAAACACAGCTTATCTATAAACACATTTATCTTAATGTTCTCTACAAACACAGTGGTGGTCCTGCAAAGTATTTTTCAAACAAACTATCTCTGGGAAGAGACAGGGAGGGCAAAAATTTTATCTACTGGAAATACTACATTTCATGCATTTTTTTCATTCCATACGGAACAAAGGTTAGGAAAAAAGAAAACCTGAAAATTTAGTCCTTCCAGGATAAAATAAAATGGATGTTTATGACATTGGCAAAAGAGAGCTGGGCACACCTTTCAAGTTCTGTAGCAAGGTCCAGGAGCTTGGGCTTCAGCAGCACATGAACCCAAAAGCCTGCAGGCCCTGGCTGCTGATGGGAAAAAGAAAAAAAAAGGCAGGCAGAGACCAGGCAGGTTTTCTACAGAAAAAAACTTATTTCCCAGCTGTCATCTACACCAACAGATTCCTTGGGGCTTTCAAGTTTTACCTCCAGCAGTATTCCCAATGGAAGTCGCTTTTTCAATCCCATGGGAACAAATAAAACACCTGTCCATCAGTTGGAAGTGAACAAAAGCAAGCAATCCCAAATGTAGATACAAATGGTAGGGGTGAAGGGGTGCAAGGAAGAGACAGAACAGCTTCAGATCAGGCAAAGAATAACAAGGGGTTGGAGGACACAAGGCTGGGAATTCAGGACTTTTAGATAACAGAAATAACACCCTTTCCAAATTCTGCCCAACCTGTATAAACAGCTACAGCCAAGCCTGCTTGCTCTCTATTCTTCAGTTGAGTATGTCTGAGCTGCTTTGAGAGATGAAGGTCCTGCACATTCTCAGGAATCCCTCTCTTACTTCACATTCACACAACACCTCTGAGGTGAGCTCATCCCAGGCCCTGGAAATTCAAAGCGGGGACCCAGAAAACTTCACAAAGAAACAATGAAAGTGTGCTTTTCTGCACTTCTGCTCTGTAGAGCAGCAATGGCATAGCCCCTGGAACAGGTTCCTGCATCTATTCTGAACCTGGTTGGACACATGTGCAGAACAAACATAGCACCACAGTCCACAGTTTTAGATGATTACCCAGGACTCTGAGGGTGCTGGTTTATCTGATGAATCCAAGATGTAAAATCAACCTGTGACTTTACTGCCACAGAATAATCACACTTCTATCTATAGATATAGCACATAACATGCGCAACAGGATGTTGGATTTACTATTACAGCTGTTGGTTCAGATTTGTTTTCTGGGCTGCCCTTCCCATTTCACTGAGGCTTTCAAGCAACCTGTCCTTTCATGGTAAAACAACCCCTTGTAGTCATTCAGCCAGTCAAACCCTCCCCTGCAGGGCACAACTGTTTTGCTTAAGGATTGCCCTGCAGTCAGCCCAGCAAGCACACTGCATGCTCACTACAGAGCACACTACAGATCACACTGCACACTCATACACAGCACACTGCACTCACTACACAGCACACTGCATGCTCACTACACAGCTCACTGCATGCTCACCACACAGCTCACTGCATGCTCACCACACAGCTCACTGCATGCTCACTACAGAGCACACTACAGATCACACTGCACACTCATACACAGCACACTGCACTCACTACACAGCACACTGCACACTCACTACACAGCACACTGCACACTCACTACACAGCACACTGCACACTCATACACAGCACACTGCACACTCACTACATGGTTGAGCCAGATGTAAATTAGACAGCAACTTGAGAAACCAAAAAAGGCTGTGTTCTAAACGTTGGAGAAGACCTTGCCATATTGTGATAACTTCTCTTTCCAGTGACAATGATAAAGGAGAAGAGAGAAAATATAAACTGAGGTAAACAACCATAAAATGTCAAAGGAAATTCAAGTAGTTCCATTGTGTAGCCATGTATTTAATTTATTGTTAGGCCTATTTAATTTCAAGTAACACTTCTGAGCAGAGCGGATGTCTATTCATCAACCGTGGATCTTGCAAACTTTTGCCGAGACAAAATGTACAATCTCCATTATGGATAATCTTACCTGTCTGGAGTGGGAAAAGACAAAAAGCCTTTATAACATTTATCTAGATTAAACAGATCAGAGGAGGTATAGTTTGATGCAGTATTTTGACAGGATAAGAGTATGTTTGCTGAGGAATAGGTACTGATTAAATCTGAGACAAAGTGTGCTGCAAACATTTCTCCCAGGAAACCAAACAAGGACAAAACATAGAACTGGTAAAATAAATGTGTAATCTTATTTACAAATATCCTAATTTTTTTTAGGTGTGTTTCTAGGCGGAGTATGAGCTTTAGGATGATATATTAGAAAACACAGAAGCAAATGTCTTGGTTTGCTAGTACTGGATAAGGGAAGGAAAAACTGAGACAAAAGGAAGCTATTCTTAGCAACAGCTAAAAAAACTGAAAATATGTCTTTGGAGACATCATTATCACAACTCCTCAAGCAGAAAATAATGCAAACATTAATTTAATCTTCTAATTTCTTTTTTTCCTCTATGTAAGTAAAACTTTTTTTTAGATTTTTTGTTTCACATATTATTTTATATGTTGGGGGACAGAAAACAAGGCTTTTGTTTTCAGATTGTTTTACAGATAAGAAAAGGCATACAGTGAGCATATTCAACATCAACCTTCAGATGTCCAGTTTGTCACAGAACCTGACATAAAATTTGAAGAGATTTTTTTTTCAGTCTTTATTAAACCATGCAAAGGAAAATCTGTCATCAGAAAGACTAAAACTATCTACAAAATTAGGTTGCGGAGTCTGATGCAATTTAGAACCAAAATGCCTACTTAATATAATCTTCAGAACTCTTTCATGCCAAAGGCATAGATCTTTATCAATAGGTGTGTGTGCCTTTGCAAGCAACGGTTTGAAATGGTGACTTGTTAAAATTTTTAACCCTCTAATCCCCTTTTACCCCTGTCCAACTTAAAGCCATACTGCCTGGACTTCTCATTTGGGAGAAGACAAAAAGCAACTCAGGAAGTAAAAGCAGCTAAAATAAAGTCTTAACCAATTAACATTAAAAATGGACAAAATATTAAATAAACAGTTATTTAATTCTGGAAGTCCAAGCAAGTATGTTTACAGAAGTTAGTTTATAAAATAATAAAGTCGTCCTATAAGAGTACATTCATTCTGCTTACATTCATTCTGCTTCTCCTTAATGCTTAAGGCATTACCTTGCTTTGTCTTCCCTGAAACCCACTAGAGATAATAATGGACAGATGCCACCTAAACAGAGAAACCAATACAGTGGAGATAAAAATCACAAAATTTCACTGGAATCAACATCTCATAACCTGTTTGTACAAATCAGCTCAAGCAGTCCCTCAGGATTGACTCCACTGTTGTGCAGTTAGAATTGCTCAGACATGGAGGACTCAGAGGGTCGGGGCTTTTCATTTAAGAACCAGCTGCCACCATATTCAAAATAAGTTTAACTAAAAAAAAAAAATAAAAAAAGTAAAAGAAGAAAAAAGAAACCAAAAATTAATTACTGCTCAGAATAGGCACTGTAATAGTTGAAACCATACCACCAAATAACTCATCTGAAGCTTTCAAAGTGTCCTAAATTGTGCTTTGAGTTCATTTATTTCTTAGCTGTCAGGCACAGTGTGATAAAGGATGACCTACACTACACATACAGCACCTACCAGGAGATTAAAAGTTGCTGTACATGCAATGTAAAAACATACTACTAGAAAATTCTTAGTAACTTAATATCCAACCTTGAACATTATCACTCAGAACAGCAAACCCAACAATTAATGAAATGAAGATTAGTGCTAAAATTTACAGTCTCACTGAGCAACATGCTAGCTAAGCACAGCTGTCCCTCCTGAGAAAAAAACACCCACGCTATTTCAAACAACTTTTTTCAAGGACTTTGCCAACTTAAGCAGTTTCTTTTTATTTTTTTGGCCACATGCATAATCATAACATGACAAATATAAGTAAAAAGTCTAATGTAAGAACAAACAATTCTGCTCTGTACTGGGTATTAATTTCTCCTATGTGTTTTTTTACAGCCTGTCCTATTGTACTTTCACTTGCACGCTATTTAGTTCAAATTGTACTGTATCAAGCAAAGACTACTCCATTTTTTCCTTAATTGGTAAACTGGATTCTAACTTTTACACTGGCTCCTGTTGAAAAATACCATGGTTTGTGACACGAAACAACAGATGTTCTTAAAATAACAGACTCAGATATTTCCAAGTGCTATCACTCACAAGGAAATGCCAGGCAGAGAAAGGAACTGTTCTTATTGGCACTGGGCCCAGCAGGGACCTGCCCCACCAAGTGCAGAGCACCCTGAGATTCAGTGAGATGACAGCACATTCAGTAAACCAAGGACTCTCTCAGAACCAACAGAAAATATGTATCTAACTGATGAAAAATCACTATTCTACCATGCCAAATGCACCTGCATCATCCCTCCTCACAGGCCAAGCCTGTCATTCCCAGCACTGAACTAGGACTGCACAGCACTGCCAGACTTGAGCAGACTCATTTGCAATGATGCTACCCCCTCTTTGCCCAGCAGGACAATTCAATGGGTTTGTGCTGGTACATTCTCTTCAAACCCTGCCAGCCCATCTCTATCTCTTCCCAATTCATTGGGAATGTGGAACAATGAGTTGTGAGTGGAATCTGTGGGGTCAGTCTGAACCCAAGGAAAGCACCTGTAGCCCTGGCTCAAAGCTGGCAATACCAGCCCAGCCTGTCCTCAGCCAGAATGAACCTCCCAGCTCCAGTCAGGTACTTATTTGTGATCTACTCTGTACTGCTGAGGCCACATCTAGAGTGCTACGTCCAGTTCTGGGCTCCACAGATGAAGAAACACAAGGAGCTATTGGAGAAGGTCCAATGGAGGGCTGTGAAGAGGATGATGAGGAACTGCAGCATGTCCAATAGAAGGAAATGCTGAGGGAGCTGGGCCTCTTCAGGCTGGAGACAACACAACAAATGTGTTAAGGGTGGCTGTCAGGAGGATGGGACCAGACTCTCTTCAGTGGTGCCCAGCACAGGACAAGAGACAGTGGGAAGTTCCACCCTCTGAATAGGAGGAAAAACTTCTTTAGTTGTGAGGGTGACCGAGCAGTGGCACAGGCTGCCCAGAGGTGGTGGAGTCTCCTCCTCTGGAGATGTCCAAAACCCACCTGGACACGGTGACTCTGTGCAGCCAGCTCTGGCTGAACCTGCTGCAGCAGGGGTTGGATTAGGGGAACTCCTGAGGTCCCTTCCAGCCCCAACCATTCTGTGATTTTGTGTAATCATCTTGTACCATCTCACAATCTAACTCCTGTTTGAACTACAGTGTATCTTCTAGGAAATCATCCAATCTTCCTTGGAATATCTAAGCGTGAAACTTCCACAACAGGACTAGAATCAAAGTGGCTTAATTTTATGAAAATGTTTATCATTCCTGTACAGAAGGTCAACAAAATTGGTCCACTTCATCAAATTCCTCAAATTCACTGAATCAGAATTTTTGGGAGAAAAAGGATTCCATCTAAATTGTTACATGCAGTTCTATTATTAGACAGCTGGTTTATATGTATTGAGAAAAACAATACGTGAATGTATGTATAGGTTTTACTGAACAAATTAGAATCATCTAGCTTTTAACTGCGTGGACCATCAATTGCCATGAAAGTACATCTTCCTTTTTCATCTAAGTAACTCCATACTAGGTACTGCTGTCAATTTTAAATTCTAAATTTTAACAGACCTTTACTTTGTATTTAAGCTTCCCAGCGTGCAAATCCAACACCAGCCTTCTTGTGTTATACATAATAGAAACTAGAAGTTAACAGCATTTCTGCTTAGCTGCCCTCCCTCTTTCAACCAAGGCTTACCCCAGAACTTTATTTTTACACCTTTCATTTCTTCATCTGGTTACTCAAACAGGTTCTTCCCTGGCCTTTAGTCCAACCAAGTCCACTCACAAATCACCTGTGTTAATTTGCTGAAAAAGCTGTGGAGATTACCAGCAAATATAATTCAGGAAGAAAGACACGCTGGTTCCATGGTAACATGAAAGTCAATGAGCCCACCTTGAAATCTGGAAACAAAGGGCCCTTTCAGGACAGGGAGCAGAGGGGAGGGACCATGTCTTATTGAGATGTTGGGTCCTTTCAGATTGTTTGCCAGTGAGATTTTTCTTAAGCAGAAAAGGCACGCTGTAAATTTGCCTTGCACAAGTTCATTTGATTTTGGAGCCTATTACCAAAACTTTGTTGAATTGCCCTTGACCAACGCTGCCCCAAAAAGCAGCAGAGCAGATCACAATGAAAGCCAACCTCCTTGCAGTCCTGTTGCTTTGTTCAGGGATGCAACATGACACACTAAAGAATTCTGATCCTACATCAGAAAAAAAAAAAAACAAATGTCCTATAGGATAATATTATATCCTAAAGAAGAAAATTTGGAGAGAATTTTGGAAAAAAACAGCAAATTTAGCATGAAAAAAGAAACTGAATGGACAGAAAACTTACAGACCTGCACTGAATTTCCTAAAGCCACCTCTGCCATAGCATCAGAACAGGCTTAGTAATATTTACATGCATTGCAATTTAGGAGAATATTTCAAGACTCCCATTGCATGGCCCTTTGCATGGTTAAACTAGGGACCAACACAGAATTTAGATCTGCACATGGGATAAGTTAAATTTTAGTGTTTCGTGTTCCCCAGAATTTCTGAAAATGCAGGAGTGGAAAGAATTTATACTTTGAACTGTCCAGTAAGACTGAGTTATTTAGATAACATCAGATTAAATAATTTGCTTTTTACAAGATGATTTTACTCATCAGCTCTCAACAGATGTGACTCCCAGGGCTGCAAGATTACAACAGCCATGTACCTACAGACAGACCTGGCCATTACCTTGTGGGTTATAATCACAGACCACATCTACTTCCCCTCCACGTTGAGCAGACCAGGTGTGTTCTGCCAATGAACACACTCTAGTTAAACTCCCCAGCCTCCTTTCTTCCCTAGCTGCTTCTTTTCTTCAGCTATAGAAGGCTCAGGAGACAGTAAATGCAGATGCAGAGACATCACCTTCCTGGGCTTGTGAACATCCTGGAAACCTACAAAAGCTCTAGAAAATATTATTTTCTATAGTGGTAATAACTGAAATCCCCAAAACAACTAGCCACAAATTCTGGTTCAAATTCTTGAGATGTCAAAACTATTTCAAACCAATTTTCAAAAAGCTATGTCTTGAAAGCCTCGTTTTTCACTCTTACTGTGATTGTTCTTTGCATAGAACAGCAGGGAAAAAATGAAAATCTAAAATCTAGTGAGGAAGATTTAAATAATGTTATAGTTATAGGCCTACAAACCAAACAAAAGCCATTTTGGTGAAGAAAATCAGCGTTTTCTGACAGAATGCTTTGTACTGCAGGCATCATTACAGCACTTCATATATAGCATAATTAACATATGCAGAAACAGAGTACAGAGCAGAGACATCCAGTACAGCAGTCAGACTATATCAGAGGGCAGACTACTAATACATGCACAGGACAATTCTAGGTAAGTATCAGACTATTGGCCTCTATCCAAGTTAATGTTAGGGACCTGAAGAGGTAAAAAAAAGATAATCTTCCTCAAAAGGACTGACATCTGAGCTCACCACAATGAAACAGAGAAACTTTCGTAACAAACAACTGAGTAAGAAAGTTATTAAAATAGATTTCCACAATTTCCTTTTGCTTAAAAGCCTCACACAAGAAAAAATTCAATTCTCCAGGCCTGAGCTCTGAGAACATCTACAACACAATGTAGTCACTGCAAAAGTGGATGTAAAGTCACCACTCCAGAGGTGGATATAAAGCAACAGTGAGAAAGAGCTGTATAGTCCTGCAGTCTCTGAAAGCCTCCACCAGACAACTCCTGGGTATTTTTGCCACATTATCACCTATGACACACACAGAGCATAATCTGATTGCAATAGCACTAAACAGAAAAAGCATGTTTGTTTGAGAGGCCCCTTTCATTCGTACACCACTTTGAAGTTAAAAGTCTCTGCAACTTACTCATTTGCTTTGAGACAATTATTAATACAGTCTCTTGATGACTGTTGAAATTATCATGTATTTCTCATGACATGAAGTGACTGGAAAGTTGTTATCATTTAAAAAAAAAATCCTAAATGTACCTTGAACTATTTTTTCCACCTTTTCCAACCAAACTACATGAATATGAACTGCTAGAATTCTTCCTTCCTCTAGCTGAAATGTAAGTAACAAAGGTCAGTAAAAAGAATTTGAAAGGATGCAACAGTTTTTAGAAGATTAGTTAGAACAGTGTTTAAACAGCTATGAAACTTCTTTTCAAGAAAACAGCACATACACTCAGGCTAGTCTCAGCCTGATGCAACTAGAAACGGGTGCTACATTACTCCTTAAACACACAGGGACAAGGGACAAAACACATCTGCTGTGACAATATTCACAGTGTTTTCACTTACACTATTCTAGCTGACTTATTTCCCTCACTCTGTTCAGTCAATGATAGTTTGAGGATGTTTTTGGTACCTGAATAGGCCAGTTAGAGTTTGATTTGGCATACAATCATACAGTCATCCTTGTTTCACATTAATTGCTCCAGACTGCAGGCTGCTGCCCCAAGTCTCATTTCCACTCTCACAGATTCCTCTCCCTGTCTTGTTGTTCCCCATTCCCACTTCTTCAGAGCCAGCAAACTGTGAGTCTGTGAAGGGTCAGAAGAACAGCAGAGGGTAGTTCTTTGTCAGAACAATAAACTGATCCACCTCACCATCTAACCAATTGATCCAGCAAAAGAGAGGCAGGAAACCACAATCAGGACACAGGGTAGCCCACACTTAGATAGGATTAAGTGCAATGTAAGACTGCACTTCATAGAAGATAGGGGATACAAGGTTTGAAGTATTCAAATGTATTTACTTCTCTCACTTTGATGGGCTCAGATCCTCATGGGATTAGTCTTTTTCTTTGCTGGGTGCACTGGCATGAGGGGCAAAGAATCTGACCTCACTAAAGATTTGCAAGTACTTGTGAATTCTGCATTCAGAGAGGTCAATGGAAACTTCTGACAGACTCCAACAGAGGTGAGATTGAGCTTGTTACCAATATGTCCTTCTCAAGCAAATTCAAATGCCATTTTATCTGGTGACTGAGTACTGGCTGTCTCTCAAGGGAGTATTTTGTACTGTGTGCCCAACTCTAAGTTGGTATTTAGACAAAGCACCTCGTGCATGCACCAGAAATTGTAGTTTATATATATACACACAAAATTATAGATATAAAACTAGCAAAACATTTTCCATACAGCCCACATTTTAAAGCTATGTGAACAAGCTATGTGAACCAACCATGAAAAAGATTTAAATGTCATTTTGAGGGTACCTTCATGTTTATCAGGACCAAGAGAAGATCTATGGATTTTAAAGACAGAACTCCACAAATACAGTCTATTATTGAAAGAAGTAGTTTACATACTCAGTTCCATGTTTCCTTTTTACCTCTTATTAATGACCAAGGAACAAAAATAATTTGCTATCTCTTGCACTTGTTACACTGCTGCTCCCCAACATTTAGAATTTCCTCAGTCATCTCCTGCCAAAGCCCAGGAAAGAGCCACAGCTACTCTGCTCTCAGTTTCGGGAGGTTTAGACCCTATTCAGGGTTAGTTTTCCCATCCTGTGAGAGACTTCCCATTTCATTTCAATCCATACCAAAAGCCATGCAGGGAAGGGAGCAGTGGGTGTACCTGACACATGAGATGACTGGACAAACATGCCAAGGAAGGAGCCCCAGGGCAGCAATCACTGCATCCATGCACTCCAGTCTATGGTCCCACAAAACTGAACTGTGCTCAGGGACTGCTGATGCTGTTACAAGACTGGAACAACAGGACTGCTTATGCTGCTCTTTCCTGCACAGAATTTTAATTTAAAGACTACATATGATAGAGGAGCATACTTCCCAACAATGCATTAGCTACTAGGCCATCAGAGTCATGATTATAAGGCAGTAAATAATTATATTGAGATTGATAAACTTCCTTGCTTCAGCTGTTGGAAGCTAAGCTAAGACTAAACACATTTGTACAGCACTAGTAAACTTGCACCATTTGAATAGCTTTCCTGTTATTGTCAAACCTATAAGCAAATAATCCTTCTGACTGACCATATGGCAGAAGGACAGCAGCCCAGAGAGGCAGCAGTATGAGAGAGGAATTTCACATGTCAGTACACTTTTCTAGGGGCCTCTCACAAAGCAAGGAACAGCCAGTCCTTTTAATGAAAGTTCCAAAAATGTCATTTTAAGAACAAAGTGATCTGGCCTATAGTCCTGCCTAACACCCTCTTCTTTATAAGCAGATGTTTGAAGGTCACATTATATCCTTTTATAAACTAAATCACAACAGTAATGTTCCTTCATTTCGCAACTACATTTGCAAAGCCAATGTTTTAGCACTCTACTGAATCTTAACCTGCTTGTGGATCTGGGGTCTTTTAGATTCTGGTTGCAGTCTGTAAGATTTAAGCTTGCTGGATATAGGACATTTAAACAAACTGGACATACACAAGTTCATAAAACCTAAAAGCGTGCCCGTAAGTATTGAGGGAGCCAGCTGATGTTACATGGCTAGTCTTGATTATATCTGAAAAGTCATGGTGACCAGATGTTCCTAAGGTCTGGAAGAATGCAAATCTCACTCCTGTCTCCCAGAAAGGCATGCAGGAGGATCTGGGGAACTATAAAGCACTCAGCCTCCTCTCAGTCCCTGAGAAGTCAGTAGAGCAAATTCTTCTGAAAACCTATTCCAAACACATGGAGGACAAGAACATAATCAGACACAGTCAGCACAGATCTGTAAAGAGAAAATGATGCCTAATTATCCTGACGGCCTTTTAGGATGAGATGTCAGGCTTGATGGATGAGAGGAGTTCTTGCTGTTGTTTACCCTGACCTTAGTGAGGTGCTCAACAGTGCCCCAAGATCCTCATAGAGAAAATAACAAAACATAAGTTAGACAAGTGGACAGTGAGATGCATTGAAAACTGGCTCAATTGCGAGATTCAGCTGACACTTTAAAAATAAATTGAATGAAGTTTTACTCCTTGTTTGTATGAGAACATGTGAATGAAGTCACCATGATTGAAGCAGCTCAGTATCATAAAGGATGGAGCTCTTTATTTCAATGGTTACAACTTTAAGAGGACCTAGCTGACCCAATCCAGCTCCAGCTGGGATAAAGGTACACAGAACATGTGACAGCCAACTCAGGTGTCTTCCTTTATGACTTAGCCTGAGACTTCAGTGCATTGTCATCTGAAGGCTAGCAAATAATTTGCTGAAGCATCACCAGAAATACATCTCTCCACGGTTTTGCAATTATGCTGTACTGTTTTATCTTGTAGAAGATAAGTTTTAGCACTGTCCAGATCCTTAGACTGCATTAAAAGCTCTACCTACAGCACAAATATCTTAGCTGGATTCTTTCCCTCTCCTCTGCAAATGCTGTTTCTAATGGTTGATATCAGAATGGCTACAGAAATGATATTGCAGAAATCAGAGGCTGTCAGTGTGACATCAACATGCAAATGCTGCATAAGGACAACATCAGTGTCAAGCACAGTTAAGTATTTAAAATTTGGTTTCCTGGCAAAATGTTTTTTCATACACAGCATCTGCTAATACTTCGAGCTTAAAGTATGCTGGAAATACTTCATCAGTGTTAGCCAACAGCTTTTCATCACCTTTATCACTATTCCCATTGACAGCTGCAGAGTGAAATACAGAGGGACATTAACAAAATTACTAACACAGTGCTCCCACAACCAAAACTCTGATTTTTTTAATTCTAGCTTGGCACTACCACTATGACAGAAGGTTGTTTCTCTTACAGTAGACCATCTTCAAAGACTTTTTATGTCTTTGAAGGAAATAGTGCTTTTAGAAAACAGGAACTGATGAGATGTAAACAATGACAAGAACCCATCTGAGAACATATCTAAAGAGACCACACTACAGAAATTTACATTCATTCACAGAACAAGGTTATTCACTTTCCTCCCACCCACATTTTGATTAGGCCAATTCTGCCTTCAGTTGTACATATATATTTTCTGTCTTTAAACAAATATATGGTGTCATTGTTAGAGCAAAGTAAACAGAATTCTGTCAGGGATATTGGTTAGAATTGCTCTTTGTTTCTTCAGTTTGGAATTTGAACAGCATGTTTAAAGAAGACAGCTCCGAGAGAGCTTTACAAACACTGACATTTTAAACAGTGAAGACTGTTTACCTGAAGACTCCGGGGCCTCTTAAATCATAACATCTCCCCACTCAGCTCAATGGACTATGGGAACACCTGGATGTTCTGTGACTTCTAACCACCTTGAATGCAGCAGAAGAAAACAAGTAGTTGAAGGTAGAAGCACAAGAAAATATGGAAATGCTCAGGTATCCTTGACCATTATTGAAAGATTGCATAGCAGCAGTTGAACTGTGCTGATTTTAGATCTTTCTAACACACACAAAAAAACCCAACAAAAAAAAAAGAAACCTTGATACTTTTTAAATACAGTTTCTTTGAACTGAAAAGAGTATCTCTTGTAATCACTCATAAACATTGCTAGACTAGGTAATATAGACAGGATCTCACTTTCCTGATATTCTTGAAGAATTCATGGTCCTTTGAACATTCTTTCTGAACATTCTTCTTTACACATGAAATAAAATATAGGGAGCAAACTTTGTCAATAACAACACCAATTATCATTTGCCTGTCATTAATCATTGTATTTAGAGCTACTCACCACATACACATTTAACTTTGATTTCACTAGGAGAGCTCTAGAATCTTACTGGCCAAACACTTGCGCACAATGTTGTCTGAATATTATATGTTCCTCCCAATACTCAGGTTGTTCTTAGAAAGTACTTTTCCAAAACGTCAGGAGAGTCAGGGAAGGCAAGGGTGACACAGCTCAGCTGGCCTCCTTATTTCTGTCTCTGACACAGATATATATATTTGCATGAAGTCTTGGATCCAAGTTCACAACTGATGCCAAGCAGGGACTCTGAAGTCAACACAACCAAGAACACATGTGGCTCATTTTCTTAATTCAGCCTCATGTTTGTTTTGAGTTGTTTGACACTCACATGTTCAGATCAGAATATAGAAAATTATTTAGTGTATCCTGACATATCTTGTTACATTACAGTACTGACATTGGCCAGCACAGAGCAAATAAGAATGGTCACTTTTTTTTGTACAAGACCACAGTTCTACTCATTACAAAACATGTCACCATCATGTAATGGGTCATTTAAATCTACACAAGGCCAAACAATCTCTCAGTATTATTTATCTGAGCAACTCCCCAGAGTTGCTATACATAAGCCCCTTTAAATTTAGTAACTACGAGCAGAGACAAATTTATCTCTTAACAGATCTAAATAACATAGTGAACGTATGAGTCTGGCATTAGTACAGGTCAGCAAAATGCCAAAATAGACCAGGAGGGAGCCACCTCACAGCTTGGACACTGCAAACCACCCCTCCCTGCTTCCATGCTCAGTAAAAACTGTTAGGATGGTACATACAGAAAAAGCAAGAGCCAGAAATTGAAAGAATGTTCAATTTTTCACATATCTAATATCTAAAATGTTAAAACATGTACTCATTTGGCTTAAACCAGAATTTTGACTAGAGGAAGTACATTTCTTTAGTTATTCTGTGCAACCTTGACCATCAACCGATATGTTGAACTGCATTCATAAGATCTAACTGAATATAAAACTATCAGCTTCAATCATTTTGTATTCAGAGGTATTTTTCAAAAGCTGCAGTTCCCATTTTTCACGTCCCTCTTTAAAGGTCAGAATGAAAAGGAAATAAATCATGCATACTAAAAAAGAAAAATAAATTGCACATAGTTTGGAAAAAGAAACATGTAGGTGTTGATCCTGTCAGATTCCTTGGAGTGCAAAGGTAGCCTACATTGTCTAAGGCATTGTCATGTCAGATTAGACATGTAAGAGCTGTATGAATAATTGTATTTTGATAGCAACAGTACTGTCTTCTTAATGGACCTATTAAAAATGGAAGTGTTCAAATCACCCTCTGCTTTTAGTACTTTGATTCCAAAAATAAGAGCAGAAGTACGCACGTAAACTTTAAGAACAAAAGAAAAGTTGTACAGGGCTAAAAAGAGCTCTATATTTGCAATAATATTTTGATAACATCCAAGTGTCAAGGTTTTAACATATGCTGGACTGGCCTGAACATGAATCCTCATTTTCTCATTGGATTTTTCCCATGTTCAGGAAGAGCTCTTGCTGCTGGGAAGAGATGGACAAGACTTCTGACCCCTGCTCCTGCACTTGCTTAAAAGGGAGGGCAAAGGTCACACAGAAGGAAAAAGGTTTTAAGCTTTCAGTGGAAGGGCAGATGTAGGCTGGAATTTAGCTGGAAGGAGGGAGAAGAGCTGGGAAAGAAAAAAAATTCAATCCGCTCACAGCTCTTCTACAAATGCTGAGTTATATGAAACTCATTTGCAGGATTAAAGTTCTTGATGAAATACTGTATTGGCACTTGTAGTAAAAATAAATAAAATAGCTTTCCATTCCCATAAACAGCTATTGAATCTCTCTAGTTAGCCTAACTCCCAAGTTCATCCACCTTACTCTCAGCTGCCAAAAGTGCTGCACAGTTTTCACTGCATTCCTCTGGACACAGATTTCTTTTGACCTTCAGATCTGCAGTCAAGTTCATCTTTTATCATTCTTCCTCTAGGATAAGTAGATGCATCTCCATAAGAGATACGACTCTCTGCTGCTCCCCATTTTCCCCTCTAAGTAGGACTGCTAAAAACCTTGCTGCTCTAGTTTGCAACTATTGCTGAACTTCAATAGTTCTCAAAAAAAGGAACAGAAGATGCCCAATAGTTAGAGATGCAGGATCAGAAAACATTTCCTAGGGTTTGTCAAAAGAGGAGGACAGGACTGAAAGGTCCCTCTTTCCACTTCTGGTGTGAGTTTACATGAACCATTCACTGCACTCACGTTGTGCAGGAGCTGGAGTTCAATATCCTGCCATGCAGCAGGTGGTAGGATGACTCTTCACAGACTCATTACTGTCCCACAGTATCAGTAGCTTTTTTTCTAGTCCCATTCACCACTAAAAAGGAGAGAGACAACAAACTACTTCTGGCAACCCTCCAAGCTCCGTTAACAAAGATGCACAGCATATGGAATTTAAGCTGGCCCTTCAAAATAATAGTCAAAAAGAAAGTTCCTTCTTATTAACCTGGAAGATACATGCTAATTTTCTGTATTTATAGGTAATTGTGGTGCCTTAAAACATGAACCAGCTCTTTGGAAGCTCAGTGAGGGAACTGTGGTTGCTCTTCATTCTCATTTTGAACACTAGCTTGTGTCCAAAATTTCAGGGGCTGCAAGGCTTAAATTTCTGGCCACACAACATACTAGAAAGAAAGTTCAAAAGAAAAGATGCTTTCTTTATAAACAATGGTAGTTGACCATAGACAGCACAACATTAACAAATATAATACATTAAAATCATTTCATGTGTCTGAACCATGCCTGGTTATGTATTTTACATTTATCTAGATAGCTAAAGAAATACAGAAAGCAAAAACAATACTGTATGATTCTCTTTCTGTCAAATTACTGTATTAAAGAAATACCATATATTTTCCCATTCACAAACAGCATTGGTTTTATCCTCTTGTTAGCATGTGACGTAATACAATCACTACTGAACCCAAGAGGTGAGGGAAATGCATGCATTTAGTAATAATTAAAGCCTTGATGTCCTTCACTGACTACAAGCCAGGAGAAGAATTTCACAAACTGTTGGTGATTATTGTGACACAAGAGCATGACACCTTCACTTGGACTGAAGAAGGAACATTTTTCTTTATATATTTTCCTTACAAGGCCCACAAATACAGAGATTTGCAAAGCGTCCCAGAAGGAAGCCTTCTGAAGAAAACTTCGTTAAATACTTAATTTCTTGCACATGATCTAATATTTGATTGCTTTCTGAATGGTTAGAAAAGAAAAAAAGGGGGGAAAAGGGCAAAAGAAAAAGCTCAGTAGTTATGAAATCCCTCCTTGAAATTATAAGCAGCAAGCTGTTTTTTAATTAATTCTGGCCCAAAAACTACTCCTGAATTCATGACTGATCACAAATACTGATTTTAAAGATTGACCATTAAGTTACTCTTGAGGGAGAGATCAAATATTGTTGAAATATCTCAAAGAAATGTGTTTAGATGTATTTTGACTTTGTTATGACAATAGTGACCATAACCTTTGCCTTGACATGAAGGAATGTGTGTATCTCATAGGAAAGTTGCAACCTTTTGCACCTAACCCCATCTCAAAAATCCCAACCTCAGCACAACTGTGTTGTCATAAGAAACTTCACCAGAAACGTAAGTGATAGAACAGACAGGGCTGGGAATTAGCAGGAAGCATTTATATCTCAGACCATCCTGAGCTATCAGGGACTCTGATGACTTAGACTTTCTTTCAGATGTGATAAAAGCCAGAGGTCCTAGCATCTGGTGGCCATTAGGAAGTCAGAGATATTGGAGTTATTAGACATTGAATCATGGTTGTATTCCAAGACAAAAAAGTTTATTCAGCCTTCCTAAAAAATTCCTCACTCTTTCAGAGAATATCATATATTCTTCTAGCCACCCAAAGGTGCTGTGCAATGTTTACTGGTATGCTGCAAAACAAACCACTAATACTGCAGGAATACACTGCACTCCACAATGACAAAACACTTGTTTCATCTGTTTCATGTCTTGTCTGATAATGGCTCTATGAGGTTTTTTACCAGCATAACTACCCTGAATCCCCATTCTCCAGAGTGATGCAATGTGGACAGGCTGCCCACCCTGCAGTGGGACCTACAGAAATTTTTTGTTTACATGGATGAAAACCTTTAGAGTTGCTGGAGTATCATTGTAAGGAAAGAACAGATGCCCAGCTGTGCTGTGTCCCATCCTCTGTAGATCTCTCATGTACACCCACATGCCAATTTACAAGTGTGCACACTATGAAAAACAATCTTTGTGTCAGAGGTGAGCACTGACATTCCTTAAGTCAGTCAGGCATCTGATCTTGGTGCTCACAAAATTACCCCTCTTACCATCCTCCTTTGGTCATAAAAGGACTTAGGTTATTAATGGTTATTCACCAAGTCATGCCTCGGTGAAATGGACAAATTAGCTCCAAAACTAGATTGGCTAAATATCCTCTTCTCCTTTAACCTTCTTCTAGAGATCCAAAGTGTCAGTGAGAGGTACTGAACAACTAATCTGGATATGATGTCAAATTTACCCCAAAAACTCTTTCCACCTGTTGTTACTGTTCTTTGAGATTCCCAGGAGGTCAAAACTAAGCAATAGCTGTATATAAACATACACCCACACGGATTTTTGCTTGAATCAAGTATAATAACTTTGGATACTCTAATGTTAGTGTGACCCAAGGATTACAACCCTGATTAATTTCTCTATTTGTAATAGGAGTGTGCAATGTTCTCAGAATGAAAAATGAGATGTCTTTTCTGGCTGGGGCAGATCTTCCCTCAGTAAATGAAATAATTGGATGTTTTCAAGAAGACTGATGTTTCTCTTGTTGAAAGGAAAAGAAAAGAATGATTCTTTTGGATTGCTGATCATTGACTCAAAAGATTTATGATCTGAGCTATCACATCAACAATCAGCTTAACAATAAAATCCTGTTGCAGAAAGGTTCCTTTTTTATGGTCCCTATTTACACAGCAGCAGCATAAAGCACAGCTGTGCTCTGAGCTCACCCTCCTGCCACAAGACTGAAAAAGAACAGTTTTGGGAGCAACAATGGTTTCCAAAACTTTTCACATCCATATGATTACCAACACCTTCCTACTGCAGTAAGTGATTTTAAATTAAAGTCAGTCTTGAAACTCCACTACTATACCCATGAACAACATTTAGCTCAGGCATTCTCCAGGTTTTTAAGAGACAGAGAAGCTGCCATCCTTAACCAGAATGAATACCAGAGGAAGCTGTGTGTACACAGTTTCTTAAACAGCAGCAGCGCAATTCTACAGTTGGTGTGATGAGACTGCCCCTTGCTGAGCAATATTTTCCCAGGATTTCTTTAGGTTTCACACGTATCTGGCAGGTTGCAAATCTTTTGAAGTAGGGATTGTATTTCAGCTCTGATTTTTCATGTATGAGAGCACACTAGGGTCAGATGTGGTGACCTGAGTTCACAGGTGGGAGCATTACAAACCTAGACAAACGTGCAAGAAAGTTCACAGCTTCACAAAGTTATGAGTTTCAGAGAAAAAAGTATTCCATGTGCACATGGAGATACTTAAATCTCACAGATTTTTAACAAAGCTGATATAAGTACTATCTGAAGGGTATCTTTGAAAAGTAAAACCTGAATAAGATTGCATGCTCTGGACTTCTGATAAGTGCTAGATTTCCTTCCTCTAACCACAAGAAAAACAATTCACAGCTATCTGTACTCCCACATTCATCTCACAGACAAACCTGCTGTGACAGGCACAAGGCCTACACTTGCCGTGGGAGAAATAGTATCAGAGCTAAAAATTCAGCTGTGAACTGATCCAAACATTAAGTTCCTAACCTCCCCCCATGAGAGACAAACAGCAGCTTCACACTGCAGAGCAGGGGCTGTACATTGTACACCCTGACACCCCGCAGACTCCTTTGTGGTCCGGAATACATTAATAAGGGCAAAAGGTTATTTTCCAGCAAAGTTTGTAAATTAAATTCTATAGAAAACCAAACAAAAGGTTACATGAGTGTTCATTTATCTATGAGCAGTGAGCTCAAAAGAAAATATTTCATTTCAGATTTTGCCTAGGTGTCCTAACAACGGCAGCTTATATACCACAAGTACTTTGCTAACAAGACTAAATTAATTAATATCAAGTTTCAGCCAAATGTATGACCTGGGAAAGGTTTCAAATTAGTTTTTTTCACTGAATTAATTTCAGCTAAGACCTTTGATGAAAATAGCATGGAAAGAGTAACTGAAAGAAAGAACATACTTTATTTGATTACTTTTAAAGCACATAGGCTTTGCGAGTGGCGCAAATGGGAAATAAAGAATGAATTAATATGTTATCCAATTTATTTAGTTACATAAGTTATCTTGTCTTAAGATATTAGTTGTCCAGCTTATTGGTATTTAACCCAGCTACAGAAGTATTCCCTGTTTGCACCAGATCCCTGAGGAGCCCTCAGCACCGCTGCCCTCCATCCTCCCTACTCACACGTGCACCCGCTCCAGGCCAGGCACAGCCTCTGCTAGGAAATGGCAACAGCAAACAAGATTCCTGACACCTGGCAGGCTTCTCTGCTGGAGTTTCTCACTCCATTTAACAGCTTTTCTCTTCCCACTCCAGCTCATCCAAAGACACAGCAATTAAAAACATTATTTAGAAAAGATTCAAGCAATTACTGTCTTTTAAAAACTGAACTTTGTTCTGAACACTTAAGTGCGTCCAGTGTACATCAAATATGATATAACCAAAACAGCAGATCCTGCAGGCCAGAAAGTATGATTTATATTTTTCTTTCCTGCTGTCCAACTCTGACCTTCCTAAACAGATCTCCATCCAGCTTGTCAGATATCCTAATCAAACAGGCCCAGGTGCCAATTACTTCCTACAAAGACGCAGCAAACCACACAGTTGACAGGTCTGAGATAATCCAGTCTCAGGAAAACCATCTCCTGATTTCCTCTTCTGATTTCCTCAACAGTTCTTAAGTCAAACATCCAGATGTTACATGACAGGTCCCTACAGGCAAGCACCTGACCTAAAAGCCGTGGAAGAAATGCTGATACTTTAAAGAGAACTTTGTTTTCTCCTCATTTCCTCAAATAAGCTTTAGGGATAGAAACTGATATTTTATTTTATATATTAAAAAAAAATATGTGCTATTTATATATTAAATATAGATATATAAATATATATTATTTATATATTAAAAAAATAGCATGTGCTACTGTTAAAACAAGAGCTTTCTAAAGCTAGTAAAGACACTAAATCTTTGGTGCTTTTAAACCCAACCCTGTTGTAATACATCAAGGAAAAAATGTGTCATCACCTGTATCCCTGCGCAAAATACTATAATACTTTATGTTTTTATTTACATTATGCCTTTATAATTTGAACAAAATAAAGTAACACTACCTTTGTTCTGTTTCTTTACACAGATGCTACTTGTTTGGTACAGTCTAATTTTTTAAGTAATACCAATTTCTAGCCAGCCTCATGGCCCCTGAGTAGAATACATGTAAAGAAAAGAACAAGATTTAGGTAAAGTCTTCAGTTTTGTGAAATTAAAACTGAAATTCAAACCTGCATTCAGATCAGTTTTTACAAAATATATATTTTGTACATTATTATCATAATTTTCTATTCATACATATTAGAAGAGCTAGTAGGTTAGTTATAAAACTCAAGAAAGAAAAATACTTGAACCACCTTAGGAACCTGAGGAAAACACAAATCAGTGCTCATTGAACTCCCCACTAAATTTGAGTGTTACCAAGAGTTTTCTGCCTTGAGGCATACCTTCCCCTCTGGGAGCAGCTCCCTCCAGCACAATGCCTTGAAAGAAAGGAAAAACACATGCAATTTTTGATAAACAGGCATACAAACCACTGAAGCAGTATGATTATTTTACAGATAGCTACAAACATGGTATGGAGCATTTAAGAAAGTTACACAAAGGCATTCATTGAGCTATTTTGATAATAGAATCTAGGATTCTTTATGCCACAATCAAGTCCTCGTGTTTTATCTACAAAAATACTAGCTTCCTGCCCTAACCATAAAATATCTGATAGAAGGCAATATCCTGCTACAGTTTCTTGATATCATCACACAGGAATTAGAGATTTCAGGCTTATCAAGAGCAGAGGCTGCAGTGGTTATAAACTGAGCAAGCACAGTAAATTTCACAACTCTGTCAAGCAATTGAATTGTGGTGGTTTCATCTTACAGAGATAATCTGGTTCCAAACAGAATTTGAATTCCTTTCCCATAGCAGTTTTATGAAGAACGTAATGGAAGCAGTTCAGCGCTTCCGTGCAACTTCTTGGAGATACAAGTTGACACTGGTGCTACTTTGATACAGTGTGAGGTAACATCTAAATAAGCAGGTTGAAGATGCCACTGACGTTCGATATATAAAGAAAATCAGGATTACTCATGCCAGACATTAAATACAATTCCAAAAGAAAGTGAGGCCCGCAGTGACACAGACTAAATTCTCAGTGACCTCAGTTGAACACAGTAGCCAGAGTACACCTGATAGCAGTGTAAGTGCTTTTCAAGCATCTCCACCTTTCTCACAATCACACACACAGCCTTTAAGGGTCTTACAAAACACTTCTACTGCCTATCTAGAAAAGTATCCACCCTTTGAAAATTAAAGAAAACTCTCGACATTCTTCACAAAGACTAATCCTGCTTTTCACTTTTTAAAACAAAACCAGATAAGGAAGTGCTGTAAATCTGAGATCTGTGAGCTGCTGGGTTGCAGAAAGGCCCCTCTAAACAAGTATGTCGTGGAGCTAGTCTGTACCTGTGTCTCACTGCACATTCCTCTGGCAAAGGAATTTAGGCCTGAAACCTGGTACCCCTCTGCCCTCCTCTGAGTGAGTTCATTACACCAGAATGAAGGGGAGGGAAGTAACTTTCTCACTGGAATTTCTTTAATGGAAATTATAAGAACACATCTTGATGGAACAGACGCTGGAAGTATTTTGACTGGTTATTCACAAAGAATACTTATTATTATATATAGAAAACAAAGAACTACTTAAGAAAAATTTATCTCTGGTAACTTCAATGTTGTCATATAATCGAAATAAAATCTGTAGCCAATATCACTGCACAAAGATGCCTGGGCTGACAGTCTTTTGTGCAGAGAAAACTGTAAAACGATAATTCCAAATGTGGACAGGGACTTAGTAAAAAATAAAAACTTCAACTGAACAACCAAAAAAAAACCTTCAAGTTGCTTTTTCATAGCCTTTATTTACTTCTATCCAAAATACTTTGTAAACATTTTAGTTTGTGATTCATAAATTATCTTTGAATGGGGTTGAAAAGTTATAGTAGTACTAGAGATCTCATATAAATATTAATTAATTCTACTCTACTACTGACAGACTGTAGTTAAGACTCAGTAGCTGGATTTTAATCCTTGCCCCTCCTCTCTGAAAGATGTGCAGAACTTGGCTGGATAGCACAAACCTGGAAGATAAAAATCAAGCAGGTCCTTGGGAAACTTCCCAGTCTTATGCTTGCCCATAGAAGAAAGTGCAATTGAATGGTGAGTCATTAAGTAGCCATAATTAACTTTTTACTGGTTTATGCCTTATTGGTTAGAGGTTCAAGCTTTCAAGATCTCCAAAAGCAGATTGTACAAGTCCCTCATTTAGAGAGGAGCCTTAGGGCATACAAAGCACACGGTGCAACAGTTCAAAGAAGCAAAACTCGATGCATGACTTGAGGCAAAGCCTTCTTCACAGATCCAGGTCAGTAATACCAGTACTCAGCCTGGCCCAGTGCAAGGACACCTGAAAATCGCTCAGGGGTGAAACACAACACAGCAACAGCAACGCGATCAGTGATTAAAGCAAAAACTGCAACTTGTTTCTTTGTATTGCATAAGGAAACGGTGTGAAATTAATTTAACAAATAAACCCTAGAGAAGGGTCGAAACACGTTAAATGTTGCTGTAACTTCAACAGGAACGCTGGTTTCAGGATTCAACCTATCCTGCAACTCTGCACAGTGGAGGGTCTGCAGACACATTTTACCTCCAATGGCAAACGTGCTGTGCCACATGAGAAGCTGTTCTGACCCAGCCGCCCGCTGGTACCGTCCCAGAAGGGCAGCCCGCAAAACCTCCCGTGTGGTTTTCCACGGAACACTTGAGGGATGGGAGCTCCTCATCTCCCTGAGACTCTGCTGCAGGCTCCCAACTCTGCACACGCCCCAGGGCCAATACATTCACATGGAAATTGCTCCACTAAGAGATACAGGTCAAACCACAGTTTGAAGCTCACTCTAATTATCTAGGCAGATTCTGGTTTAATCCTAACAAGATTATACATTCACAGAGATTAAGGTTGTTAAAAGTACCACAGAGCAAACCATATAATCACTACACTGAAGAGACCATTAACTATTCTGTTTATGGTCACAAACTCATTTAACTTTAAAACCTCTGTGGTATTCAAGGAAATTTTTTGTACTATTTGTGGTAAAAGTAGACTAAGGATCTGACATTTACTTTGGTGACAAGAACACATTTGTTACAGGAGTGGTTTGAAAGCTTCTTCTTTTAATCATCATATTAACATATTTTCTCTACATTTTTCTTACATCATACATCTTTTCAAGTCACAGCAAAAAGCCAAGCACCGTAAGTAGAAAGAGATTTCACAGGTTGTTTCCAGTTTAATCCAAAACTACTTTATTACATTAAAAATGCATTACTTTTCCTTTGTAAAAAATGATCACAAAGTTTACAAGAAGAGACATGTGTTTTAAAAAACTGTGTTTCTGATGAAAACAGACAGAAAACTTTTGCTAAATATCAAGCAATTTGTTTGTGTCACACATATTTCCCTAGCAGAGCAAAAAACATATGCATTTCCAAAGCACCCCAAGGAACAAAGCACCTTCCTTCAGGCACCCAGGGCTTACTAGAAATCACCTCAGTTATCCCACAAGAACAGGAGTCAGCACACTTCTATCATTTCTGGTAATAAAGGTTCAGCATTTTCTATGCAAAATGCTGTATACACTGTGCAGTGCAATACAGGACCTGCCAACCTCACCTTCCAGCCAAATGCACACTTCATATATGCTGCACCTCATGGAGAGGCAGTTACAGAGATACATCGATTTTACAAATAATGTTCCAACTTCTCAATCCCTCACACACACTTTGATAATAGCCTAAAACTTCACAAGGCTGAAGCTGAAAGCCCAAAGGCTCCTTTTATGGAAAAGTCTGAAGAGTACTATAAATTCTTAATTTTCCAAGCTTGCTTTTTGCTCCTGCAGGCTATGTTCTTCCAGTTGAGTTACACCCTGCTTTGTGGATAGCTTTAATCATCCAAGTACAAGACAATGATTCACCTTCCTATTGTTTTGATGTGTTTCTACTACAGTAGTAGCAATAATTCTAAATTGCTTTAAAATTTTTTTTTCAAATATATATTTTACAGAGCAAGTGGTATCTGCACAATACTTCACAACAGAAGTTTTATATAAGTAGAACTATTACAACTTTAAAATTTGGTCCTGGCTTCTCTTGGGGACAATCAAGCAATTATTCAGTGTGTCAGTTAATCTATTTAACTCTGTTACAGTAATGATATGCATTTATATGTGCATTTCTAAAAAAAAGACTTGCCACCTTACAAATTCAAAACAGACTTTAACTTAAAGTATTAAGAGTAATAATTTCATCATTTCTTTTACAATTTTATAGTTTTCTGAGGAAAACTTCTTTGGTTTAAAAATTATTTTAAGAACTAAGCATCATTTCATGTCCACAGAGAGATCCCTTACTACTTGTGGGGGCATGACCTTAATAAAAAAAATAACTTCAATAATTCAAACAAATGGATAAGGAATGTGAGAAATTGATTTGAAAACACTCTAATACAATGTGAGCAGGTAAAGTACATGCAGTAATTTTTAAAAGTTGTGAAAAGACAAAGCACTGACTTGTCACTATTCAGAGCTTTAAAGTGATGCTGCTAGCAAAAAGAGTTGGTGACATTTAATTTGTGGAGATTTGAAAAAGCACAGGAGCATTCATAAGTCCATTTCTTGCTTAACTTCATTTTCATTTTCCTCTCCTCTGATTTTTAGGTCAATACCCTCCAAACAGTGCTAGAAATTAATTTATGCAGTTGGCTTTCAGCTTACTCTGTGCAAACACTTCATCCTAATCTCTAGAAAGCTGCAGGTTTTGATCTGTCTACCAGCCAAAAAAAAATATGCTAAGGAAACAGGTTGGGAACAAGGTAGCAACAGCAACACTTTCTCCTTCAATGGAAATAGAAAAATGACAAATATGCAAAACTGAAGAAAATTAAATGTTAGTTTCATATCTTACTTCAATGTATTGCCTTTCCTAGCTAGCTCCCAACAAGTCCAGCTACAACACTGAGCTGACCTGTGTTATCACACTGGGGTCTTGCCAAATCCTTGTGTCAAGCATGGAATCGTTTGTTCCTGCACCAGTGGGGAAAGCAACGAACATTAGGTGCAAACCTCTCAAAGAGATTTGAACAACAGAGAGATTCCTGGGTAACAGGCACTGACACGTCCTCACTGCTGCTGGGAGTGAGGCATCAGAGAAAGGATTAACAGCAGTGATACTGGCAGCCTCCCTGGCTATTAAAGCACAGAGACAGAAAGGCAGAGGAGCTTATGAGCACGTCGAGGCAAGGGCTGGAGGCTGTATAAAGTACAGCAGATTCCAGCCAAATAGGAGAAAATAGAGCAGTGAGTGAACAAGGCAAGCTCAGAATACAGTAGCTAGTGACATCTCAGTGGGCTGAAGCAAATCAGACCAGTTTGGTTCACAGAGTTGATTCTCTCAGTGTTAAGGTAACCAAGTGAGCAGAGACTATGCAAACTAGTGGATGGTGCTGGTTTAGTGGCCCCGAGAGGTTGACACAACCAAAGCTAATCAAAATTTTGCAGAAACAACAAGAAGGGAAGCACTGACCAGAGGGATGTCTACAGCTGTGTATCCATTTGGGTATGAGCAGCATCAGAAGGCCAGCAAAGTCACCTCTGACCAGCAAGAACTGTTACAAAATGTGCCAAAGAAGCCAAAGAAGCAGCAGACCAATGGAACCATTCCTTTGAATTGGTGTTTATGTTTCCTCTGTGTTTCTTCCGACCTGAGAGAAGAGGAAACCATTCTGAAAAGATGAATTTGATTATAAGTAGTAGATTATTGTCAACAACTTTTTAAAGTAGTTAAATACAACTGGAAACTGCAGCAACACAACTTCCATATAAATTGCACCATCAGGGAAGGGGAAGTCATATGGAAAGACCTTTGTAGAAGGACCATTCTAGGTTATATGGGTATCTAGGAAAAAAAAAAGAACAAAAAAATCAAAACAAAGCCCTAACCACCTAAAGAAATTAAGTTCATAATGTCAGTGCCTGATCTCCCTTCCCACTGATTTTCCTCCAACAATAGCCAACACTGCAGTCACTATCAAGACTGCATTTTTCAGGTATCCTCTAACAAGCAATTCAGCCTCCTTCTAATCCCTTTTGAAACACAGACTGACCTTGCTAGAGCAATCCCTTTCACAGCTAACAACTGAAGCTTTTTTTTTCTTTTTTTCCACAATAATAGTCCTTACTTTGAGACTTGATTTTTAGAGAGCTTGAAAATAATCTATCAATGAAAGCTTTAAAAAATTCTTAGTCATCATTATAACATTTAAGCTGAGATACAGGCATTACCAAACCCTACTCATACAGAGATTCTCTACAGCAAAGATGAACAAAGAGCAGAGAAGGCCCAGCATGAAGTGCTCTGCCTCCTTTAGGGACAACAGCATAACAATAGCAGTTCTTAAGTCAAGGGAACACAGTGGCTGGTGCCAGTGATTGTCCACAAGAGGAAATAAAATGCTTCTTCGGGTCACACAGTGCCTCTCACACCTATACAAAAAGCAGGCACAGCCTTAAAAGGATAATGATATCCCAAAAGCTCTTCAGAATGCAGTCACATGCATTACTTCATTTCATAGCTGCTGTAACCTGACATGGCATCTGAGTGCCAAATAAAATGCCACTTGCTCAAATGTCTTCAGCACACAGAAAATATTCAGCAAATAAGCAATTATTTGTTCAAATGGGAAAGTATATTCAGCTTTAAATGAAAATTTCCCCTAAAACACAACGTCTTAGCAAGACCTAGAAAATCAGCCCTTTCACCAAAAATCAGTTTCTTTTTTTAGTAATTCTCCTTATTTTGCTACAGAACCAGAGTATAATTCTTATTATTTTACCATAGACCTCTTGTTATTCAAACTTGACCTTTGTAGAAGGACCATTCTCAGTGCAGTACATGAATCTTCACCAACAAGTGTCTCCACAGCCATGCATTCTTACAGATTAGAGGCTGCTTTGTCTGGTAAATAAAACCTGAGATTTATATTATTTTGTGATTTCTGTAGACTCTTTCCTCATAAAAGTAACTTTACTGCAGATACTAGTTTTTTCCCAATAAAGTTTATGGCTATATAAAAATACAGATGTAAAAGTCAAGTTACAGAAGGGTTGCATACTTATAAACACTGATTAAAATGGCAAAGGAAAGGTCAAAACTTTATAAAAACCTCTTAATGGATAACATCATATTTGCAGAAACGGAATTGGAAAGAGTTACAGTAAGAGCTGCAACTCTGGTTTGAAATATCCACAATTAAACAGATAATTATTTTCAGCCATTGAAAACAAGGAGTTAAGCTCAATAAACTGGCCCAGTACATGTTAAAGGAAAAGACACTATGAAGCATTTGTTTCATAGATATAAAAACAATAGAAAACACACAGAAAACCTGAGATATATTAAGACATAGATAAATAAGATCACTTGGGCTAGCTTGTCATAAACTAGCAGAGCTTCAGTTACTCAAAATAGAGCAGACTTCCCAGAACTGGTTTTAGCACACAGTTTTTGTTTGCCTTACTTGGATACTGAAGATGTTCTGCTGAACAAGATACCAAGTGCTAGGAAAAGAAAGTGATTCTAGTTAATCTGCACATTTATTAGCTAAAAAACCAAAAAGAAAGAAACAAAACCAAACAAAAAGACCACAAAACAACAAAAAAGCCCACTCAGATTTGAAAGAGTTGCAACAGTACATGAAGTCCACTCACAGAAGAAACCTTACTGAACTCCACCTGAAAGCTCAGTTGTCCCAACAGAACATGTCTGACAGTAAGTCCTCACAGTAAGTCCTAAAAGTAGTTCTTTAAGCAATCACATCAAAACTAGGATGTATTCCAGGTGTGCTCAACTACCTCAACATCAGAAAGTGAATAAATGAGGAGTTACCATCTCACCTGTATGCCAGGTATGCTCTCAAGGGGGCACAGAATGACTGCACAGGACTGCAGCTCAGATGAGAGCTTTGTGAAGGGACATGAATCTCAAATTTCATTACAAGAGCTGTCTTTTGGCTTAGTGACCATTTTCAGCACGTGCTCCACCTCACATTTGTGACATCCCAGAAACATCAGCCAAACTCTGATTATGCTTTTAAAAGTCCCTCTCTTAAAAACTCTGCTTTGCACTGTAGCCTGTAAAAGCCTCAGGGGAGGACAGGGATTAGCTAAGGCAAATCCCTGCCTCTCTTGCACTGTTCCAATATTTTGTGTTATCTCCCCTACCCTTGCACAAGTTTTTGTCACTTGTCTTAGTGCAATGAACGTCTCGAAGATAGCACTATGTTGTTGTTTTGTGTTTGCACAGATGCTCCTTGTTCATTATTAATGAAAATTATTGATAATAAAAGACTGAAACCATGAATGAAGCATAGTTTCTGGAGGGACTTCAGGGTGAAAGCTGTTAGGGGGAAAACTCTTAGGTCACTCCCAGCAACTGGTCTCCAGGGTAACAATCTCTCTGCCAAGTAACCCCATGTGTAACATCAAGTCATCCATGTTTTCAACATTTGCTTCAAGAAAACAGAGATTATGTTACAAGACTAATTTTGTACTGCCATTCAAAATAGATAATAATTTATACCCAAGAAAAAGAATTATTAACTGAAATATTAATTCAGATACACATTAAAATCTTATTCTTACAGAAAGGGAGACGACTACACCTCATAACTGAGACCTGTGAATCAAAGCCAGCTTTGATACAAGATGTGCCAGCCACTGCATATACTGGTCATGTCCACAGCACCATTCCTGAAGAGTCTCAAGAACTGGAACAACATTTCAGTGATGTTTCTTTTACAACAGGTAAGTTATTGAAATGAGATTATTGAAAAGAAAAATATATTAACAAAGTTATAAATTACACCATCTTCAGCAACATGTTGGCAGTCTCAGTGAACAGTCTTCTAGAAGTTGTTACTCCTTAACCTAAAACTTTAACCTCATTTTATTGACATTATACTTCACTATGCTCCAGTACTTCAAAGTATACACCAGAGATTTATTAAGAAGAGTTTCAGAGATCCTAGTTCTCCTAAAAAAGCTCTGTTTAGTGCAAGTTCTATCACCAGTACTTTTTCTTGACAGCTTACTTCATGCTGGAAGGTGTTTGGACGTGTTTTTAAATCAGTGATACCAGAAAGTCAGTCATTAACCTACTGCTGTATCTGAAGTTGACAAAAATATAGTTTTACTCTTTCCTGTTGGCCATGTTTGACAGCATTTTAATAGAAATCATTAAATCCATTATCTGCTTAGACATATAAAGTACTAAGTATTTTATGGACCTATTTCTGATTCTTCTTCTGATTTAGACTGATTACACAGCTTACACAACTAAGATTTTCATTGTTTTCTAACCCTGAAGAAAACTCTCAGGAAGACTTAGAAATATCATGTAGCTATTAATTTTAATTATTGTGACTGACTTAATTGACAAGAGTCCTTTTATGCGCAGTGAAAGATGTTAAAGAACTAACAGGAATCTGACTGCTTAAGAGATGTTTTCCAACAGGTATGGAGCAAAAATGGAGCAAAGAACTGAAAAATCTGCTGTTAGCTACATCTGCATCAATCAGCAATAATTTCACTACCATAGCACAGAAATTTATATAAATGTTTGCAAAATGCAGCACATTTGTCTCAAAATAATTTCAACATTTGCCTTTGAAGTACTTGCTTTATAAAAGTCATTTCTACCTAGATTCCACTGCAGTAAGAATTTTTAGTAGAACAGTTCTTGGTTTTGTTGAATAAAACTCTCTAATCTTTTAATCTTTGAGAAGATTAGAGCTTGTAACTACCACCTGATCAGGATGATGAAATTCTACTAGTGCAATTGATTATGAAAAATGCAAAATATAATCAAGCCTTTCCTATTTATAAAAAGTATAAACCCCTCTGCTATTAAAGCCCTTTCAAAAGATTTCTTCTCAGTTGCACAGAAAGGTTATAAATCCTTAAAATTTTAATCAAGATTAGCAAAAGCAGTAGAAAAACATTGGCTAACAAGTCAAGAATCCATGTTTCAACTGGTTTTGTTAGAAATCTGTCTGAAGTTGAATCAAAATGAACATGCTTAAAACATATTATACTAACGTTAATTCAGTATTGCATTTGCACTATAAAATCCACACCACAAACATTATTGTCCAATCTTAATTTACATTACAATATAACAAAGAGATGTTTTTGAACTGCTGACTGTACATCAGTTGGACACTTAATTTAGGCTACAGATTTATTCACTAGTTAAGGGGGCTAACAATTGCAGATTCCAGTTGCCGAAAATCTATTGCAACACCAAAAAAGAAAATTATGAACATTTTAAAAATCTGTAGTCCCCTACTACTCTGTTTAAACATTAATTAGGAACAGCAAGAGAAAATCCATGTTTACATCATAAAGTTGTCAGATCATAAAGTCGTTATTTCTGTATACCAACTTAGAATTTAAAACACATTAACTAATCCATACTCATGAACCTTGATACAACACTTAAAAGCTTAATCCTTTAATTTCTTACATCTCTTTTACTAAGTTATGACGTGTTCTGGATTGGATCCCTGGTGAACAAGGACTCGTTTTTACAGCAAGGTTTGAGAAGATGCTAAAAGAGAACTCAAGGCAGGCAGTTGCAAAGAGAGACACTGATTACGCTATCAGACACTAAAAGCTGTTTCACCGCATACAGAAGTTCTTCCACCCAGTGTACTTTAGTCAAAGTAGAGCAGATGAAAGGCACAAAGGAACTCCGGAGTAAAGGTGTGCGGCAATTAAAATAAAAGAAATCCGCGCATCGTTTAGAAGGGGGTGGGGACGCGTCTTTTTTTCTGGCCGAAGGATGCCCAAACCCCGACAGGTTCGGCCAGGCACGTTCACCTCCAGCGAGCACTGTTGCGGCCGGGACCTGCACACACTTACCGCACTCGCCAGCTCCGCGCCCAGCCAGAGGAGCAGCAGCAGCAGCGCCCTGCGGGAGGCAAAGGGACAGAGTCACGGCGGGCCGGGGGCCGAGCGCGGGGAGGGGGCGGCCGCGCCTGGCACTCACCCTGTGCGCCCCATGCCCGGGCAGCCCGCGGGGACCGGCACAGCGCAGCCGGGTACGCCGCTGCGCCCGCCGGAGGAAGAGGAGGGCCCGCCGTCACTCGGGCAAGGCACGGTGCGACCGCTTCGCGGGCTCCTTCCCCGGCACGACGGAGCACCGCGGGTGCCGGTAGCGGCCGGGCTGGAACCGCCGGCGCTGCCCGCTCGGGGTCGATCACTGCTCGCTTCCCGAAGACGGCGCAGCCCCTGCAGGCACTCACAGCGTGCCCAGGCAGGAAGTTTGCGCAGTCCCCGCCGAGGCGTCGCACCTGAGCGGGGCCGGATGGGCCGAGACTGAGCCGGGCGAGCCCCGCGCCCGCCGCCCGCCCCTCCAGAGGGGCGACCCGGCACTGGCAACAAGTGCCCCTTCACCCACCACCCCGGCAACTTCCGCTGCAGAAAATAGTCCGGGGTCCAGCTGCCCGCCCGGTGGAGGTGCAGGGCGGGGAGAGGCGGCGCCCGCTCTTCGAGCCGACAAAACCGCGGCGCCCGAGGGAAGGGTGGGGGGGATTGTGGCCTCCTCGGAGAGGGGCGGTAGCAGCGCGCCCCACACCGCCCGCCCCCGGAGCGGAGGAATACTGTAGTCCCGGGAGGACTTGAGCCAGGAGAAGCGGGCGAGTGCGGCAGAGGGGCGGGCGCTGGCGTCGGGGCGGCCGGTGCGAGCCGCCTGCAGGAGCCGCGCTGCCCCGCCGGGCTATGCCCGCGCCGCAGGGCCGGCCCCGGAGCTCCTGAGCGGGCGGGATGGAGCCGAGGCGGTGGAGCTGCAGCCTGGCCGCCGGCTGCCTGGTGCTGCTGCTGGGGTGCTGGGGGCCGCAGGAGGCGGCGGCGGCGGTGAGTGCGGGGCGCCCTCCTTGTTCTCCTCGGGAGCCGCGGTCCCTGCCGGGCGCGGCCGCGGTGTGGAGCCTTGGGGGGAGCTTTGGAGCCCGTTTAGGGCTGGGGTGGCTGAAGGTGGCATCCCCCCGACAGGAACTCGGTGGCTTCTTGCGCGGGCGGGGGTCGGTGAGGCTGGGCCGCGGGAGGGTCTCTCCGGCTGCCCGCTGGTGCTGGGGCTCCCGGGCCGTTCTTGCTGGGCAGAGCCCCGCGGTGCTGCCCCGTCGGACCGGAGCGGACCGCTCCCCGCGGGCCGCCCGCACGTCTGGGTTCGCCGGCAGCTCCGGTGCGGGAGGGAGTGCGAGGCGGGGGAAGTCCGGGTGAGCTTAGTGTGGGCTCTGAACCCGCTGTTCCTCCAGGACAAAGGAGGAAAGACTTCCCCCCCTGCCTTTTCCCCCCCCAAAGAACTCCGTGAAGAGGTGTCTGAGCTCTTGCCGCTGAGCCATCACCTGCAGCCGTGAGTAACACTTGGATGTGGCAGGGAGATGGAGCCATGTGGACATGGCTCGTCGGAGGACTGTGCCTCACACTGGGACTTGGTTTTCTTGAGTGTTGTATTTCTGCTTTCTTTAAGCTGAAGTGGAAGTGCTAGCGGAGATGGTAAATGTGTGCGGTGTAGTAGAGAGCGCACGGGAGGCGGCCTGGAGGAGACCTTGGGTCTCTGTGTATGGAAAAGGGATGCTGTCCTGGCTTCCCTGGAGTGGCAGGGCCGTGGGACTGAGAGGTGATCGCTAGCTTCAGGTTTCACGCTATTTGACTAAGATCTTTAGCTTTTAACAAGTGGTAAAATGATCTAAAAAGGTTCCCACTTTAACCTGCATTAATTTCAGATTTTTATGATCTTTGTATCTTTCTTAACTTTTTTGTTAAGTTTACTTGGAAAGTGAAAAAAAATTCCAGATGTCTGTTGTTTAGGATTCCTTTCTAGTTGAAAAGTCATAATATGTTATAGTAATAGGTGCAGAGTACAACTCTGGTACTCCCCCCCCTTCAATTCTGTAGTTAGTGCTGACAAAATCTTATTTGTCTTGAACTCTCCTTTGAAGTGCATTCCTTTACAGTGAAACTTTGTAGACCTTTCATCTACTCTCTGAAAAAGCAAAGACCAGCCATAATATACTTCCTTCCTCTTCCACCCCTCCTTACTGTGCCCAGGTGGGACCCCAAGTGTAAGTGATACTGGTGTGCCAGCAGTGCTCACTGATATGGAGCTGCTCGGCTCCACATTGTCTGTGCCCCTGGTTCTGGTGCTCTGTTCAGTAAGGCCTCAGCCCTGCCTGCCTGCCAATACCCCCACCCCAAAGAAGGACCCTGGCAGTCCCACCTACAGGACTTCACTGTTTTAGCAGGTAGGGGTTGAAGCCAGGGAGATTTGTGTGCATAAATGTGGCCCTTTTCTTTCTTCAGGAAAGTGTCCAAGCAGAGTTCTGTGTGTGCAATTACTGTGAATCTGTGGGGTGTGGGAAGGGATCTGCAGTGACCCTGTAGGCAGTCCCCTACCTTGGGAGAAATTAAGAAGGGAGCAAAACCAGTGGTAGAATTTCTGGTTCTTAACACCACCTTGTGCTGCAGCCTCTCTTAGGATTTGCAGTGAGATAAGATTAACTGAAGACCCAAGGGCTAAGTGGGAGCGGGGGAAAGAGAGAGATGTCTCTGTTCCACACTACATAAATCCCACTGGTCTTTTGTAATATATTTTTTCTAATCGTTTCTCGGTGCTTTGGTGTCCTGATGTTTTTGAATTTCCTGTGATAAGGCTAAATATTGCTGATCCTTGTTAATGGGTATCAGCAATTTATTCTACCCATTGTCAGAAAGGGTTGAGTAGATGCTGCAACAGTATGTTTGATACATACAGTCTCTTCTGTGATTTTGTTTTGGGACCCTGTGTCAGAATCGTCACCCCAAAAGGGCAAATTTGGTCAAAAGACTTCAAGTCATTCTGGTATCCTTATTCAAATAATACCTGAAATTGTTATTCAACATCATAATTCACATTTCCAATAAAAAAGTGTATCTTCTTTGCTCCAGATTGTTGTAATAGTGTGTATTGCTATGTGATCAGTTACCAAGTGACAGGACATAGCTAAGAATCATCTGCCTGTGTGCCCATCACAGAGAAATCCTTGTGACTTGTTAAAAAAACCCAAACCAAAGTTTCACAGTGAAGTAGAGATGGATTTCATTGTTCAGATTTTATTGCTGTGTTTTCACAGCCCATAGTCTGCACTTGGTGAGCAGCATATGGATCATGCTCTGCACTCTTGTGCAGACTCATTGTTGATGTAGAGTGAGGCGTGTAACTACTGATGAACAGTGTAAAAGTAACTGGGAGTTTGAAAATGGTTCTGCTTTCGAATGGGAGAATGAATGAGATGGAAGATGGTTTCATCAATTAATGAAGTTAAAATATTTTTTAAAGTGCTTATTTGTATGCTTTCAGCAGAGGGTATGAGGACTTATTCCAATGGACAATTTCAATCATTGCTTTACTGCCTTGCTAGTTTTAATATAAATCCACATACGTATATATAAGCCAGTCTTTTATAGGCAGAATTTTTTTCTTCTCCTGGCAGGTTTACACTTGCACTGTGTTATAGAAAAGTGATTGCAAGCTGTGACTGGGAAATCTGTTTAATTAGAGAACATAGATGGACTAGATTCTTCAGTTGTGCTGTCTATGAAACTCACTAGAAGTTAGTAACTGACTATTGGCTTATATTGGAAAAATTTCCCTCATAGCTAAGGCCTAGACTTTTAAAGTGTAAATAGACTTTGTCAACCCCAAAGTTAGTAAAAATTGAGTAGTGTCTTCAATGTCTTTTTTCTTTGTCTTCCATTATAATTCCACTTTGACTAAAACTATAGGGTTGAAAAGAGTTGTTCAAGTATGGTAAGGCAGGCTGGCAAGTTGGATATAAATTGTGTTTAGGGAAGTAATGTATTATTTGTGAAAGATCTCTAAGTTTAGTTAGGATTTCTTTTTTCCTTTCGGAGGTTACCATATGTAAAAATACATGGTACTGTGTCAGTAATTACAAGGTACATGATCAATATGATTAATTTGGTCATCTGTGTTTCTTGTTTTTTCTAACTATTTTATCATGGTAGTGGTGGTAGTTGTTATTTTGTTCTGTTTCATAACTGGCAGTGGCTTTTTCTAGTTACAAAAGCTAGATCTGTAAAAGCAGAAAGTAGTGGAAGCTGGCTTTTAGGATTCAGAAGGTATTTAATCCTGAAATTCTGTAGATGTGTCTTGATTAGTCATGCACAAGATGGGTTTCGTAACATCAAGGCTGAAGGCCTTCTGCTTGCAACTTATCATGTCACGTGTTTTGGTTTTGAACTTCCATGGCTTTTAGTTGAAGATATAGAGTAAAAGTTATATCTTAGGTTCTGTTCTAGCATGTACTAAAATGCTGCCATATCCAAGGAATCCTGAATGAAGCAGAATGTAAGAACAATTTAGACCATAACAGAATCTTTTATAAAATCATTATGTATTTTTTTCATTTTTTCCATATGATGGAAATAGAGTGATATTTCAGTGGGATTTCCTAGGCTTTCATTTTCCTGTTCATGAATGAATAATGTATGCATTGGAACCAATTATTAGTTACCTTTCTTAAAGTAGAAAGGGAAATTTTCCTAGGACAAAGTTGGTTAATTTATTTAATAGCAAATGTAAATTTATGTCGTGATTTTTTTTTTTCTACTATGAATAAGCAATGATGCTTACTGTAATGCAATTAGCTGTTGTTGGGTTTTCTAGAACATGTGCAAACTTTTCTGTATTACAAAACTACTGAAATCATGACGGGCATCCCAGCAAATCTAATGTGCATATTTTCAGTCTGGAGCAAAGTACAGGGAAGAATGTGTTTTGTACATGCAGTGAAGATGCATTGTGCATTTTTACCTTTCTTTCACTGAGATGAGGAAGCTTCCTTTTCCAATTGTATCAGCTGTGCAAACAGTCCACTGATCACCCCAGAACAAGATAGGCAGGCAATGCTCAGGTGTATGTTCTAGGAATGGTATTGCACAAATGCACTGAATGGAAAGTCGCCTCTGCCGACGGTGACAATGCCAGACAAAATTGCTTTGAATTAAGACAATTCTTGCTTGTCTGTTTCATAAGGCTGTGTGGAGTCAGTCACATTAAAAACCACTGGCGTGCTTTGAAGTTCCTGCTCAATGCAGTGTTTGGCAATCTGGTGTTGACTGCAGACTTTTTAGTGCTGTAAGCCATCTATTCTCAAGAGTACCTGAAATAGAACTTGTTCAAAATATAGAGTGCTGATGCAGTTTTAAGGATCACTAAGCAGTGTTCTCTACCCTCCTTTGGAAGGTTTGCAATGCAATTAAACCTTATTAAATATCATTGGTACAGTGCAGTGTCTGAAAAAAAGGCAATGTGCTGAGCGTCCTGGGTATGTAGTTGCTAAGTGTGGGGAGAAAAAGCTTCAATGTGACGTGAAATTGTCATCAGAATAAACCTAGCTGAGATGAAGAGGAAAGGGTCCTATTTATAAAAAGAAATCTATTACTTTTTTTTTTTTTTTTTTAAATTGCTTTGCAATTGACTGAGTCTTTCTTGCAGAGCTTAAGTATTTCTTGGACAACTTGTGGGCACTGCAAGAAGCAAAGACTGCAGGATGTGATCTTAATTTTAAAAGAGATGAATGAAGAGCAATTAGATAATTGCAAAGCTGTATTACAAGTTTTACGTTGTTGCTTAACCCAGTTAATCCTTTATTCTCCCTTCTTCCAGAAGGCATGATGCTGAAACTAATGTATTAGTAGACATATCTTTAGTCTGCTTCAAAAAGACTGATCTTGTGTGATTCCTAGTTATGAAACCCTGCCTCTCTTTTTACATGTTTGAGTAGGAGACTGGACTAAATAACCCCAAGGCTCCTTCCAGCTTGAATTATGCTAGAAGTCTAAAATTATGTGGAAGTACAGTTGTGCTCCTAGGTGTACTTTCTGGTAAGACAATTTTCATATCCAGTAATTTAAAGTTAATAAGTTAAATTGCAGATTGCAAGGTATCAGATTAAATGTTTGGGTTTTTTTGAAATTTAGTTTCTACTAGTTAATAAATAATCTCTTAAGTTGTCAGCATATAGCATGCAGAATTTTAATTTTGTCTTCCACTTTTGTAGAGGTGTCTTATGAAGTGTGTGTTTGTATGTGTATTATTCTGTTTTAATGGAACAGAAGAGAAATTGTAGTGGCAATGTAGACAATGTTTAGGGGTTTTGGTTTGGATTTTTTTTTACTTGAGGAGTGTGTGTTAGGAGTAGGAAAGAAAGGGGCTTTAAAGCTATGGATTTCAGCTAACTGGAAGGCTCTCGGTTATTGCAGCTCTGTTGTTGGATTTCTTTGTTCCCTCCCTTTGGAGGGCAAGGGAAATAGTTTAGTCTCTCATCTGTATTTTGTTTCTTTTACCTAATCTCTACAGAGAATTGAAATGTCAGAGTTGAATTTCAATCTCTTCTCTCTCTTAGCGCTGTAAAAGGCATATGTGTGCAACACACTGTTGTTTTACTTTTGGTTCTAGTTTATTATCTACAGAATGGTTCATTTTATTAAGGTATAGCTAGACCTGCAGAACTGTCCTGCTCTAGTCTAACATGATGCCAGTGCATACTAGATAAGCTTTGCTGCTGCAGCTCTGCTGAAATCCTGCTTTTCCCTCTCTTTCCTCAACATAAGCCAAGGCTTATTCACTTCCCTGAAGTGAATGCAGTGAATAATAACACAGGTTAGTAAGTCATTTTGCCAGTGTCTGTATCTGTCAGGATTTTCTGCTGAAAGGCATTAAACATGTTGGAAAGTGTCTTTATTCTAGGACTGGCTTTAGTTGTTAGCAAGGTGAATCTTAATTTTAAACCACACCATTAATTTAGATAAAGATATTTATGTTGTACTGTTTCCTAGAGAATTTAGATGCTCTTAGAAACCAGACTTCCACAACCTTTGGTTACTCCTGAGATCTGTGGATGTGGCAGTCACCCCTTCTCCAGGAGGAACAGTGAGCATGGAGGAAGTCCTTGCTTGCTGTTGATGTGGTTCACTGGTATGAAACCAAGACTTTCATCTCCTGGCACCTCTTTCTCTACTGCAGTAGTTGTCTGTCCTGCTGTTGTATTTGGAGACCTAGTTCCGATAGGTAAGATCACCTCATTGGCTCTGGTAGAAGAAATAGAGGTTTGGCAGGTCCATTTGGTGCTGTTTGCTGCACAGACTCACCTGAGAGCCATGGCAAATATCCAGAGCTGCAGTGGAATGGCTTCATTTCAGAGATTCAGAACCACTCACCAGAAAGATAAAGCTTCATAGAGACTCTTCAACTCAGCTTGTTTTAGGAACTACTGCTGTAAGTGACAGAAGTCACAATATCTTAGTGCTTTTGTATAGCAAATGAAACAGAACTATGCTGATGTTCCTTTCTAGCTTATTTTTCAGTTTGACTGTCTTTTTATAAGGTTACTGGGCAGGACAAAAACAGAACTTTATTGTGCAAAGTATAAAATTTTGTCGTTATCTGGCAACTATAGTGCTTAAGTGACATAAACTACAACATTTGTACTGAGAGAAACTGTACTGAGCCCTTGTAATAGTGATGAGTTTTGAGTGCTGTTTCAAGTAATTAGCTGGGTGTTTGGAAGAATCAGTTACCAATGGGTGCTGTGGTTTTTTGCTTGCCTGCAGTGCTGTAGGCTGGCTGTCTTATTTTCCTATTACCAACTCCTTAATGCTTTTCTTATGGTAGGAGTTTTCTACTTTTCTGTCTTAATCTAGAAAGATGTGACTGAGTCTTTATTTGTATGAAGTAGTAACTTAATTTGTATTGTAAGCAGCATGATGCAAAACTTGTGACTTGGAATCCTTGGACTACTTAAAAGTAGTTAGAGGAAATAAGAAGTGATTATATATTCTGGACTTACCTGCATTCCTCCAGTACTCTGCACATATCAAAAACCTACAGTATATTCAGAATAGTTAGCTTTATTTCTATCTGTTCTGGTTTCTATCCACTCCAACTCCTGCATTCTGTGTGAAAGTATAGCAAGCATTAGTTATTAATTACATAAAGCTGTCAAGCTTAGGCAACCATTAATTCCACAATTATAGTTGATTTTTTGTAATTCACTATGTTAGCAATGAAGTCTTGTTTTCCTTCCTTAGGAAAGATTTTATTTCATAAGCCCTAAATATATTTCTATCTAGCATTAGTCTGTGTCTGTTAAATGTATCATCAGTTCTTCAAAAGCAAACCTTTCTCTTTATGCACTTAAATGCCACAGGAATCTGATAGAAAGGAAGAAAATGACCACCCTGAACCATGAACTGCATTCTTTCTACACCTTGAATTAAAGTAGCAATTATTAAAACCCACAATTAAATCGCTTTACTTAAAGCAATGAAAACTAACGTGATTTGCAGGCAAGGCTAGACAAGCCTCCAGCTCCTAAAAATTGTGATGTCCTGACAAGAAGTGCCACTGAAAAAAATGCTCGGGTGAAGGAGCTTATGAACTCAGTTTTAAAATCTTTTTAAAATAATCCTTTTTATGAGGCAGTGGGTTTTTTTGAGTCAACTTACTTAGAACCAACCTGTCACACAGAAAGACAGCAGAAGCTATTGTTTCTGAAAGGTAATTTCTAACTGTCATTCAGACAATAGGAATTGACTTCATAATAGAAAATACTTGTTCTGAATTAGTTAGAACACTTCTCTTGTATATTCAACCTTAAAGGGCAAAGCTATTCAAAAGGAAGCTTCTGCACTGAGAAATGAGAATTTATATTTGACTTTGCCATCTCTTTTCATTAGTTCACTGTGTCATCAGACATGAGGGAAAAAAAGTGAGATTTCTGCAAAACCATTACTTAGTTAATGACCTAAGAATTTAAAAATATTTAAAATAATAAGGAGAAAATCTAGAGAGAATGAGAAGTTAGACTGGAAAAAAGGAGACTCAGGGGTGATCTTATCACTCTCTACCTGAAAGGTGGCTGTAGTCAGATGGGGCCCAGTCTCTTCTTGCAAGCAACAACTGACAGAAGGACACAGCCTTAAGGTGCACCAAGGGAAGTTTAGGTTAGATGTTAGAAAGAAATTCTTCACTGAAAAAGTGATTGGGCACTGGAATCATCTGCCCTGGAGGTGTTTAAAAGAAGACCAGACATGGCACTCAGTGCTGTGGTTTACTTGATGATGAGGTGCTAGGTTAGGTCATAGGTTGAACTAGATGATCTTAAAGGTCTTTCCCAACCTAGTTCATTCTGTGATTCTGTAAGTTGCAAAGCTTGACTGTGTTTTGTTTTGGTAGTTTAACTTGCAATATTCATTTGGTGCCTTTTTTAATAGGGAAGGTAGTGCCATGAAAGTTGCTAGAAAGCTGTGCCCAGAGTCTGCCCAGACACACAGTGAAAACATCCATGCAGAAGTTGGTGTTTGTCTAGGTGGAAATGTTTTTGTAATTTTGATTGAAGGAAGAGTATATACATAATTTCATTTCATTTCTGAATCAGAATGCTAATGGAAACCTCTTGGCAATAGAATGAATGACACTCCTGTGTCAGCAGAAAGTCACTTTTCTGTTCTAGAATCTTTCATATTCTTAAAGCAGTGGCAATAATAAAATGTTAAAACATCTCTGTCTAATGTTTGAATTTTTGTATCCTAAGTGAACCTAGAAAACTTCTTCATGCTTGGATGAGAAAATGCTTGTTGACAGGTCTAGTCATGCTCAGGAAATGTGTATTTTCAGGACATGGGTATACTGTACCCAAAAATCAGAGTAAAGAACCATAGATTGCTTATATGCTGCAAAAGTAATTGTGGAGAAAGAGCACGGTGTGTTATAGAAATAGTAATGGAAATAGTAGTGCTTTTTTTTTCCCTGTCTTTTTAAACAGTTGGACTAAGCACATTTGTTTAACATAACAAGCAGATTAACCTGAGATGTATTGTTCTAAACTGTAGTGTAAGCTTTTCAGTAACTATTTTTGTCTTGACAGCAGAAAGTGTAGGCAAGAAAAGGGCACATGGTGTGACTCTTGGGGGTCATGCTAAGCACAGCCAGAAGCTGGACTTCGTGATTCTTGAGGGTCCCTTCCAACTCAGCTTACTCTGTGACTCTGAATATGCTGATCATTTTGGTAGAAAATGACTTAAAACAACAAGAATTACCTTTCTGGTGGTGTTCAGGAGTGTAATCATCAGTTGCTAAAAGAATCAATACAGGGGGTGGATATTTAAAGTGTAAAGATGAATTTTCTGAAGGAAATAATTAGAAACTGATAATGAAGAGACAAGGTGTAACAAACTGACCAGAACTCTCATTCCCAATCCTCCTGTGCTGCTGGGGGGGGGGGGGGGGGTAGGAGTGGAGAAATTGAGAGTGAAGTTAACCTGGGAAGAAGTAAGGCAGGAGCAAGGTATTGGAAGGTCTTTTATTTTATTTCTCATTACCCTACAATGACTTTTGATTAGCAATAAAATTTATTTCCCTGAGTCTGTTTTGCTTGTGATGCTAACTGCTGAATGATCTCTCCATGTGCTTGTCTTGGCCCAGGGACCTTTTTCTATATTTTTTCTTTCCTGTCCAGGTAAGGAGTAATAGTGGAGCTTGGTGGGCACCTGGCACCCACCACAAAAATATTGTTGGATTTAACATTCTGAAGTTTTACTTAGGTGTAGATAACAAAATTTAAAGTGGTGATGTTCCAAGCTAATTTATTGTAGGATCATAGTAAAACTTAGGCTGGAAACATAATCCTTCTGTTCTGGAGTCTAGATTTGGTGACCTCTTGCTCAAAGTAGAGCTGGCTTTGAATTTCTGTTTATTGCTCAAATAGTTGCAGTCTAAAAGGACATTGAAACGCTATCTTCTATTCCAAACCTTGCTTGCTGTAGGAATAATGTTAAAAATTTGTGGGAAAGCTCCTAATTCAGTATTTACAGTTAACTTACTGATTACTGCAGGATGCAGAGCATGTGTCAAACTTGAAGCAGGTTATTTTCTTTGCATATGTTTGGCTGCAAATAGCACTTGTGGAAGTTGGTGTACTCCCTAAAATGGGGTGCCTGAGGGAATAATTTCCCTTAGAGAAAGTGACTTTGTTTTGGAATGAGTACAAATGCCAGAGGCTGTTTCTTATTCCTGCCAAGCTTCAGATTGAACTGCATCTCAAGTTTTAATAATACTTGAGGGCTGTTTCTTATGAATGGATCTCCTCACTTTAATTATTGTGCTGGGGTGTTGGAACCATATGTGCTCTCTCTTTGCCTACCTGCCCCTGCCTCCACCCTTTTTTAAACTGACAGTATTTTAGCGTGATGTTGTAAGGAAGACAGCTCACTGACATCTTTGGACCCGGTCAGAGAATCACTGCAAGGAGATACTTCAGGTTGCATATTATCAACTTGCTACTGGGGAACCTCGAGAATGTGACTGGGAATAAAATCAATTGCTGACAAAAGCAATAACGTAAATTTACAAGTATTGAAGTGAGGAGAAGCTCAGTGCTGCTACTGAAGATTTCCTCCCTCCCTCCCCTTTTGTTTCCCTTTGATACAAAAATATAGTGTCTTTCCTGTCCCTCTGTACCCCCTTTCTCTAGCGCTGATCAGATTTCATTTTCCTGTCCTGTAATTGATACAATTTTAATGCTTTTAAAAATTTGTTGCCTTTTTAATGTTTTATTTAAAGATCTAATCTATGGCCCTTTCAACTACTTCCTTGCATGAGTTCAAATTTTTTAACGTAGCAAGTCTCTGAGAAGTGTGACTTAATTCCTGAGACTTGCTTTCTGCTTAGTGATGATCAGTGCAATCTGAATGTAATGATTCTCAGGATAATGTAATTTATAGCCTCTAGATGTAATTTCTCTGGTGTAAGGGAGTGGAATCTTTTTCTTCTAATCAAAGTTGAGTATCAAATTCCAAGATCTGCATGTGCTAGATAGAATGTTCTACTAGCACTAGCCTGGGGCTGTCTTACAGCATTTTAAAGGCAATAAAATACATTCAGGCCCCCTTTTGTTTTTTTTTTTTCCTGTAAGATAGTCTGGGAAATTACTGTTGTGATTCTCCATTCACCATAAGGTCACTCCTTCATAGAAAGGTGCATTTTGCACAGGAGTACCTCACTTGAAGTGGCAGGTGCTCTAGGGAGCCCTGAGCTACTGCTATAGCACACAACCAGTGCTTAAGTGAATGAACTTGAGAGGCTGACACTGAGGGTACTCCATATCTGCTGAAGTTCAACATGTGAGCTCCTGAACAGGCATCTGAGACCTCTCACTAAATATTCCACTTTTATCAGCTTTAGGGATTTCTGAACCCACATGGATAAAAGGGTCTCCCATCTCCTCAGATCCTGATGTTCCATTCTTTTATGAGTGCCTCTGACTTACCGGGTTAGGAGAATTGTTTGGTCTCCATTGCTTCCTTGTTTAACTAGGCCCTCTTCAGTGCCACTTACTTTTTCAAATTTGGTTACCTGAAGCTGGAGAGTAGCTCCTTGTTAGCATTGAGCACCACAGAGAAAGTGCTGCCTGTAGTGCTCTCTTTAGGTGTTAAAGTGCACACATAGAGTGTGCTGCTGCCACAGGCATAAACAAATGATAAAACAGCTCAAACTAAAAGAACCTTGAAGCTATGATACTTGGTCCAAGAACTGAAGGAGAATAGAGCTGATAATCGCCTCCACCACAAATAAAAAAAAAATCCCCCAGACACCCACCAAGCCTTAAAGTGAGTTAGGTCTTGTTCTGGCAGTTAGGAGGGTGTGGACTTCTTCAGATAACATCTCAGTGCAATATCACTCTGCACAGCCTCTATTCTTTTTAGCATGTATATTTGCTTAATCTTTGGTATTGATTTAGTGCAGTAATGTAGTTTCAAAATAGACCAGAATGGAGTTGGATTAATCTAAAATACTATTCTATTTTGGGAAGAAATGGATTTCTGTTCTTGTGTGGTCTGCTTCATGCTCTTGACACCTGAAAGTGCAGTTGTCAGTGACAAATGTCTGACCTCTGTTAACAGGACTCTGGAATTGAAGCTTCTTCTATTGCATGTTATATGGACGAGGGTGAGGAATAGGACATTTTCCAGGGAATGTCTGTGTCTTTATTCAATTTCTTTAACTGGAAAAGGAGTAAAAACAGAGTGCCAGAATGACTGGTGCTATGAATGTGTAATACTTGGCTTGCAAGCATATCTGAGACTTAGAAGCCTAACTGACCGTTTGGTCTAGGTTTGTGTTACATTTGGACATGGTTATAGAAAGTGGCAACATCTAACACCTGCCACATGGGAAAGGTCCTAAATGACTACTAAATCTTAACCTGTAATGAGTACCATATGGCACTTCTTATTTGCAGCTGGAAAAAATCAGGAAGCCCCAAGAGGTTGGTGATTAGAGGCTTGTGTGTAAAATAAAAGTAAAACTGAGACTTCCTGAAAAGTCAAGTGGCTTACTGTATCCTGCCACTGACTGACTGCCAGGTGCTCCATGTGGGTGTCTCAGGGATGGTGTGAGTTGTAGAGATGTGTAGCTGTGCAGGCAAAGATGGAGGCATGCTTAAAACTAACCATTCCTCTAATTTGCTAAGTACTTGTTTAGGGGTTCACTTATGATCTGTACAAAAGTTAGAAGATGGCTTGCATTCAGAGCTCAGCATTTAGAACTGAAATGAGCAGTAGTGAGGCTGCCTACAGAGGTGATATGAAATTTATGCATTCCCAAACTGCAAAGCCAACCAGAGTTACTTTGTTTAGGATGTTTCTCTAGATATGCTGTATATTTAGAGGTTCATGCAGCTGCAGTGCTTGCTGAAGGAAATGAATGTGGTGTTTGGCATCTGTCAGTTCATTAATGTGGAGATGGAGTAGGTTGAGAAGGCCACCTGGTAGGTTACATTCTGGTTTAATGCTCTTAGCTTGCACTGTTTACCGGGAGGTATACTTGCCAAATCTAAACATAGATGCTTTGTAAGATGCTGCCTCTGGATGGCAGCAGAAAGATAGTACTTCTAAGTTGCTGTTAAAGGAAATTTTTACCAATTCATACAGCCTGATGTGGAGCTGTTTGGAAATTCATGTTCATTAGGCCAGAAGTATTTGGCTTCTCAGGTCTCTTCAAGTGTAGCTTTGAAATGCTTGTGAGAAGGGCAAGGGAACTTGATCTGATTATTTTACTTTCTGTGTCTCACCCAGTAAAATATACTGCACTGAAGCCCATTCTCTGTGCTGTAAAACTAATAGACTGCAGAAACATTAGGGTTTTCAGAAGTGGTGAGAACTGTCCATGTCCTTTTCCTCACCGACGCTTGAGTGCAAGGCTGGCAGTGCCCGTTAAAGCAGAGGGCAACTATCATTTTTGAAGATGGAAGGCTGTGTAGAAAGTAGGAGTGAACTACTGTGAGTTGTAAGGGCTATCTGTTCCTTAAACTCTGTACTTAAAGTTTCTGCCTAATGTTTCTTCATGTCCTGAAGTTGTCAGCCTCGGCCTTCTTAAACCCAAGTATTGAGAAAGGGAGTAAAGAGTTACATGCCCAGCTGGGCTCTTCTACTTTCTGCCTTCTGTTCTGGTTCAGGAGTCGGATACAGAGAAATTGCCAGGTTGTGATACCTCCTGTTCTGAATGGGTGAATAGTTGCAGTTTGGGGATTGATCAAAGTTGTTCAAATTTTGGGCTGTTCATCCAGTAAAGAGTCCTTGACTCCAAAGGTTGCCTGTAGTTAGACTGGTCTATGGAAGATCTGTTGCTGCAAGTATTGCCCTTATTTTAACTAGAAGCTTCTGTGAAAGATACTCTTTATGAAAAATTGTATGTTAAAGAACCATAATTAGTTCAGTTTAAAGCAATAAATTCCATATTGTTTTGGTACAAGGTACAGGCAGAAAAGTTCAATTCTCTTTAGATAAGAGCTCCTGTCCATTTCTTGTAGCAAAAAATATTTTTGATACAGACAAACTTGTTTCAATTTCTGGATATTCTGAAAGCAGTTATGCCAAGCTTTTCTTGCTTATAATTTTAGGGTTTTTCTAAGTACACCTTTATTTCCAACCAATTTATAGTAACTCTATTCTAAGAGAATTTATTAATTCTTAAACTTTCCAGTTAATCAGACCATTCATTTGGGATGTGATAACTAGACTTAGCAGATCACTTACAGTTATTCCATGTTGTTATTGTTAGTAGCTATTCATGTATCTAAACAGCAAGCACATAGTGCTAGGAAAAAGAGGAGTTGTTTATCCATCAGATGCTTGAGAATGGTTTTTAACCTGCCTCTTGTGTTCTCATTCACTCTGGTCAGAACTGTAGCTACTACAACTAAAAGTTTCCTCTGCCAGTCTGAACAGGTCTTATATTGTACAGATTTCAAAGAAAGATAGTGCCTTGAGGTGCAACAGATGAAATTGCATGCCAGAAGTTCCCTTAGTTAAAAAAAAATTGGCCGAGAACTTCTGCAAACATATTTTGACTCTTACATTTTAGATCGTGGTATTTTTACTCTTTTCACATCTTTGGGTAGATTGAGGGAAACAATTCCTTAGAAGGGCATGTAAAAGCATTTAATTCATATTCTGCTGTAGCAGTGTTACTGCTCATAAATACACCACTTTAGTGTGAAAAGGATGGCCATTTGGATTAGAGACCTGTGATGACTTTGCTGCCATAGCTGACTTCACACAGATATATGAATAATAAATTATCTGCAAATTTGTACTCCTGCTTAAGCCTAAAGAACATGGATGTGAAATCATAATTAGAACTCACAATAGCTGCTTTAACTCTGCTTGTCAAATCCCCACAAAACCTTTTGTTTGTTGGTTATATTTCTGTCCAGGCAAGTGAAGGGAAAATCAACTTGCTGAAGATAAATGGTGAAATATTTGACTTGGAGGAGTAGTAAATCCTTAGCTAGAAAACTGCACAGGTGTTTTGTTACACAGATCTTGTCAAGCTAATGAATATGAGGATACTCTTCAAGACCACCACCAAAAAAAAGCTTAATCTTTGTCTGCTTGGAATTGAAAGGCTGGATTTATTTGCATTATAAATAGAGGTATGAATAATTGAGTTTGTGGCTTTTGCATGGTTACAGCAGGAAGATTACTTAAGCCATCCTCTTAGAGCAAAGGCATTTGTAACTGATGCTTTGCTGTATGTTGAATTTGCTGATTTAATCAGAGTGAACAACAGAGGCAGTCTTTATAATTGATAGAATTATTCAGTATTTATGCTCCTTTTTTTTTCTGATGCTGAGCTTATGTTGACAATTGGTAGGCTGTCATATTTGAATGCAGAGGGTGATGTTAATAGCATTAAGCATTTGTTCACTGTGTATAAGCTTTATTTTAGGAATATCTTTCACAGATGTCTAACAGGTAATTGCAGCCCCTACTGTGAAAATTCTCTTCTGCCAACCCTAAATCATGAACAAGAGAAGCTTGAAAATCTGCAATTTCCACAGTGAGCTTTCATGAGCTACAAAACACCGTTAAACTGTTTTTCAGCAGTAAAGTTGTGTGTATTTGAGTTAGTTTAGATACTCTAGGAATTCCAAGATATAAGTGTATTTTATCAAATAAGTGGTCTAGAGTCAGACTTGGTGAATTGGGAAGTCCTTTTTTCGTTGTTTTCTGGACTAAAAGACTTCAAAACTATGGGTTTTAGCCTAATTAACGCTTCCATTGTTTCTAACCCCTCTTGCCCTTCTTTGGCAGTAAAAACCTGGGGAGGCTGATGCATGCTGTGCTAGAACTTGAAGGGTTTGATGTACCTGCAGTTCTTTTGCCACTGCTTTGTGGTTTGGTGTGATTCTATCTGAATACAAAACTCTGTTTCATTCAGCTTTTTTTGGTACTACGGTAACTTCATTACCTGATTAACTTGCTAAGAAGAGTAGCTGGTCACATGTTGCTTGTAAATACAGAAGGGAGAGACCTGAGGTGCTTGATAACCTAAAACTAACCAGAACAAGTGCTGTACTAGCTTTAAAATCGCTTGGAAGGAAAGGAAAATATAAAGATACTGTGTGTCCCCTCTCAAGTTGAGACTGTATCTGTGAATCACAGAAGTTCCTTGCCTGGGGCTTTTCAGTCAGACCTGCTGCAGGTAGTGGGAGGACTCATAACCACATCAGCCTTGCAGAAATGCTTCTGTTACTTTTATCTGTGAAAAACCTGAGTTACGAGTCTCAGGTTGAAGAGCTGTTAGGGGAGACAGACTGTGTGCTGTGCGGAAGCCCTCAGAGATTAATTGCTTTTGAATGGGTTTTATGGATGGTTCTTCCTTTGACTATTCTAGAGAATGGAAGGCTTAGTAAATCCAAACAATCAAAAAGCTTCATTATTTGTAGCAAATAAATCCTAAGGAAGTCATTAGGAAAAAGTACGGGAAAATACAAATAGAGCAATTGCTACACAGTGTGACATGAGTGTATAGTAACATTTTTTGTCTAGCCTTTACTGCTTGCCCTCTGCTCCTCACTCACATTATTCTACAGTTCAGTGAAGCTCCTGTCATCAGTGTCTGTTACAGTTTTCAATTTGTTTTAAAATTCTTGCCATCTTTACTTGGGCAGAATTTATTTCAATGGTTTCTGTGCATCTTTTTCCAAATAGAGGGAACAATCCTTACCTGGGGAGGCAGCTGACAATGTTGTGTCAAATAACTGTCTGGTTCCCTTCAGGACAACATCTGTTTATGAAGTTAGTGTGTGCAAGTTAAACCTCACTGGAGCTTCATGATTTAAGTCTCTTAGGGGGGGTCTTAATGCATTACAGGTGACACCAGCATTTAAAATCAGTGGCTGTCCACAATCAGGCTTTTCTTTTCTGACCTCCTGCTGCTATCAGAAGGGGGCTTTCAAGAAAAGCATGCAGTCTGTTAGTACAAACTGCATTGCTGCATTCAGTAATGTCACTTTGCTCCTCTAGGAACGAGAGGAGTGGACAAACAGGAAATTCTTGATTTGTGATAAAATTATACATAAGGAGGATGTCAGAATAAATAAACTGTTCGAGCTATTTCTCTTTTCTTTTTCTTATCCAGTTGTCTGATACCTGAATTGAGAATTCATTTGTAAACAAATTTTTGGGTCATATCAGAACTCTCATAGAATCACCTACCATGCTTCTGTAAGAAGCCTCACCTTCTCTTGATTGGTGATTTGTTTTAAGTGTCAAGGTTTGGAAATCAGTGGCTTCCCTCTGTAATCTTGCTTATGGAAAGAGTATTAAATTACTCTTAAACTCCTATATGTTTTAATACTAATACATTATTGAAGTATTCTAGTGTAAGGGTTTGGGTGCTCCCTGAAACCCCTCGCTATGTTTGCATTATCAGCTGTTAGGTTTCCCTGCAGCTGTGTGTGTGTAGTGATAAATCACTTCTTTTTCACTTCACAGTTTTGCAAAGTCCCAAGTTACTGTTCTCTCCAGCAGCAGCATTCATCTTCCTGGTAGTTTTTACAAATGTTTTCTCCAATAGTGTTGTGAGTGGCAGCTGGGAGGTGGGGTGAGAATGGAATATGCTGAAATTGTCTTGTAACCAAGGTCTTTGGGCCTGATGAGAAAGGAGTGGAATGTGCCCAATGCATGAGGCAGGGTTTTAACCACAACACATTTTGAGAATGACTTAGGCTATTCATTTCACTGAGCTGACTGTTACAAGCCAGGAGTAGGAATATGTAATTTTTTTCTTCAAACTGAAAAATAACAAACAAAAAAAACTGCATTCTGTTGGTGGCATAAAGCAGTTTTCCTCAGTCCATGTAAGACACAAAAGACCAAGCTTGTTCTGGAAGAATTATCCTTTGACCAGTAAACCAATACCATCCCTCCTTTTATGGACTAATGAAAAGAACTTGTTCTCCACACACAGATTCAATGGGTAGAAGCTGTCAGGAAAATGCAGTGAAAGGATTAGCTAAACTTGAATAGATTAATTAGAGCCTTTGGTTGTGTCTTGCTATGGAAAAGTCAGCATAGGAAATAAGCAGTGATAGTGCATTCATCTCTACAGGTACAGGAGCAGGGAGGCAACAGGAACACAGTAAGGAGCAAATCTAAGCAGTTTGTCTTGAGTTCTTAAAAGCTGCTTTGATTCCTTATTCATCTTGGTGTAGTTGAAAACTAAAAGATTTTGATAGATATGGAGATTGCGACCAGCTCCTTATGATCAAGCTACAACTTGCTCTTATATCAAATATGTTTTATTATCTTCTGTCACCTAAGACAGTGTGTCCTACTGGCCAGAGCCAGGAACTGAACTGCTACTGAAGGCTTCTGGCTGCCAGGTAATAATACAAGGCAAGAGTCTTGCTTGGTTTTCCAACTGCATCATGTACCAAGTGTAACTTGGAGTTCCCCTAGGGTTTGGAGTCATTCAGTTTTCCATATCTGGAAACCCAGAAGGTCACATAATTTTCAGAAGTAGTGATGGTTAACTGGTTACTAAGGGTAAAGTACTGATGGTAACCATATAAATATTGCTCTTAACGTAGATTTTTCTGCATTTGGAATGTCATTGCATCCATTTTCTTTGTGTGATTGAAGTATAGATAATTTATTGTTCATGTGCAGGAGAAATCCCGAGTGTTCCTATTCATAGGATGGAGCCTAGATTTCCTTAGCATTCATGTGAGATACACAACTGATTCTGTGACATCAAAAACCTCTAGCTTCTGGCTGCTGAGTGATTTTCAAACTTGTACTAACTTGTTATGCAGTATGCAATCTCCTGTAGTGCAATTTTTGTGCCTGCTTTGCCAAGTAAAAAAAAAAAATGGCCTTGAGATTACTGAAAAGTCTAAACAATAAGGCAGCTTTCACTCAGAGTAGGTCATTAAGCCTTTTTTTCCTCTGTGCCATCATGTTTTACTTGGGGTTTTTTTTTTAAGTTATACAGCAATAAGACCTTTAAGTGGCATTAATTGATCTTGAGATAATATAGATTCTCAGGGCTTTTTTTTTGATTCAGAGTGTTTAATTAAGAGTACTTTAATTTGGTGCAGATACAAGTTAATGCAAATGAGAAGCACAGTCTGCCAAATACAGCTTTTGTACAGGAAGATAAGTGACTCTGCTGGGGGAGTACTTCTTGATAAGCTTGTGGGTGAATAGATCTTCCCAGGATTTATGCCAAAAAACTTACTACCATTTGATTACAGTGGGTATTTGAAGAGTTTTCTGATTACAGGCCTTTAGCTTCCCTTCACTGCTGTCTGAGAAAGACTGTGTTTCCTTCCTGCAAGTAATGCATCTGAACTGGATATCCAGAACCAAAAAGCATTCAAACAGCATTTGTCCAAAAGCATTCAGTGAGTACTCCTGACTCTCCAACACAGGCTAATTATGTAGGTTAAGAAGCTACTCAAAACATAAGAAATCCAGTCTCAATATATCAATTGCTTTGGAAGGCAGTCATAGGTTTAAAAAGAACCCCTACATTGATTAAATCAAAGCACTTTGGTGCAAACAAGATAAGGGAGATAAGTACATTTTTTAGAAACTTTGTATATGAAACTTTTAATGGATACGAGTTGCAACATAAGGCAGGGGCTGTGGGATCTCCACTGCTGTAGTTATTGAACCTGCAACTGAACAAGGACCTGTGCACACTGCCTAAGCTGCCCTGCTTTGAGCGATTCCTTCCATACCAAATGATTTCATTTGTTTTATTAATCAGATCTATTTCATTTGGTCTTGGTGCTGAATCACTGTTAAAGATGTGTAAGCACTGATAAAGCAGCTTTCTGCACACAGCAGCGAAGGGTACAGACTCCTGAGCTTAATTATCTGAAAACTAACCTTCACAACACTGTGCACCTCTGACTTGTTTTGTGAAGGGGCCATGCACTCTCATATCATCTTTTTCCCTCCCAGCTTCCCTTTCTCCCTGTTCATCCCAACAGTTCCCTTGTACCTGAAAACTGAAAAAAATTCTATTAGAAACATTTTGTGGAAGCTGCAAGGAGGACTAAATGAAGTCTCTTCTGTTCAATAAGCTGAATAACTTCTCCTCTTTGTGCAGGATCTTGATCATGCTTTTAATGTATGTGCTATTTTAACCTGTGTGTTCTAGCACAGTTTTTTGTGGGTTTTGGTGTGTACTGATACAGTTTGTTATTTTCCCCCACCTCTTGGAGGCAGCAGAGGTTTCCCATGTTGCTCTCACTGTTCCATCCTTGCAACACAGAATCAATGCTGCAGCACAGTGAGCAAGGTTTTACTGTGAGGGAAGGGAATATTGCACGTAACTAAGGTCAATCCCTTTTAAACAAAGCTTTGTTAAAGAGATTAATCCTAAAACTGCTTCACAAGGAACTTGCTTTTTTAAAACCCATTTTTAAAAGTGAAAGAGATCAGATTCCAAATTCATAGGATAACTGGGATTGAAGGAGGTATCAGAAGAACACCCTGTTCCAAACAGGGACAGCCATGAGATCAGGCCACATTACTCATCCCACCTGATCTTTGAAAGCCAGGCTAGAAAGATTCAATTTCATTCTAGGGAATGGCTCAATAAACCCCTGTTAACTCAGAATTTTAACTTTTCATATACATAACACCAAGAAACTGGTAACAAAAGCCACATGGAAAATCAGGAGAGACACCCTGGTCATGTCATGTCATGTAACACCACTGCTGGACTTAAATCTCAAAGCTCTGCCTTTTGCTGCAAGATCCTGGGATTTTGTAGCTCCAAGTGAATTAAGTTACTTCTGTATTTTCAATCTGGTGCTTGGCAGTATGTTTAGGCTAAGAGCCAGGACATTCCTAATGCCAGGTAGGGGATGGGTCGTGTCTCTAAATGCTTCTGTGGTAATGGAGGCTAGAATTCAAGTGTTGGGTGTATTTCAGATCTGACATACCAACCGGTTTCTTGCTTGTTTGAAACTTTGTACATAATGGTCTCTGTCGGTTACTGAAGGGGGGACCCCAAATGCTCAGCTTTTCAAACTTTTAAAGCATTAGCTCTGTGTTTTTAATACAGTGCTGCACCTGTTCTCAGAATAAGTTGAACCCTGAAGCGTTTCAGCTAGTGTGTCTTCTAATATGGCTCATAGTAGAGTGAAAAAAGGATGCATAAAAAATAAGGATTTATTCTACAAATCTCACTTCTGTAAACACATTTGTTAATCTGAGATCAACACAGGGCTCTAATGAATATCCCGTGTTAGAACAGGGGTGGAAGAATACAATCTAAGCAAATGTGGTATGGAAGGGTTACTTAACTTGGATCTTCTTATCCTTTCTTCTTCTACATCCCTCTCCTTTGAACCCCTTGCCTGACTGTCACTTTATGCTAGAGACTGTTGTAGCTGGTTTGTCAAGCTTTGCACTGGTGTGTGAATGCAGCTGCATGAAATCTAGAGGTTTTTAAACGTGTCTTCTCAGTAACTGAGCTATGGGGGGAAGAACTAATCACATAGCAAGTATTTGTCTAATAACTATCACAAATGTGCTCATAACCTTCAGGCTTGATTTAAACTCTTGTGCAAAACCTGACATCTGCTGGTGGGAAGCATAACTGGGCTCTTCTCAGCTGGAGATGTGCTGAAGAGCCTGTTTTATAAAGTGCTGGTGCTTTTGGTTATAGGTGTTGAATTGTACTGCTTCAGCATAAATTTGGAAGTCTAAAATGTAAAATACAAACAAACATTGGTATTGTTAAAGGTGATTGAACTTTCAGTTAACTTTGTCTGCTTTGAACACTTATATAATGGCTGGTGGACAAACTTTATAGGTTTACATTTTAGACAAACTTTTAAACTTTTTGCGATAATATTAAATATGTCATATAGTCTTATGCCAATTAAAAACAATTTTTCCCCTTATGTTTTAAAGGCTTGCCATGGATGTACATCTTTGTCCAAATGTGATTGCAGTGGAATAAAAGGTGAAAAGGTAAATATTCTTTTTTTTTTTTTAACTGTCAGACCAGCACACAAATGACTGAACCATATGCAAACTTCAGGTAACTGAAGCTTATATAATGGATAAAGCTTATGGATGAAATTCTTGCTCATATCTTTTTTTTCTTTGATGGTAGTGTGAGCATGCAGCAAAGAGCAGAGCTGTATTAACAGTCAGATATTGAGTCTGACTGACTGGTCCATCTGACAGTGTAAGATTTTCATATCATTATTTTCTCAAGAATGGGGGATGAATGCACAGATTTTTCCCATCTAGCTGACAATTTGGAAAAACAAAACAAAACCAAAACCAAAAAAAAAAAAAAAAAACCAGAGAAGAGACAAATTCTAGTAAAATAAAAAGAATTCCTATTTACAGCCAAGTCCTGCCTATACTAACTACTTAGTGTTGACAAGCTAAGATGTGGAATGTAGCATAATGGCTAGGCTAGTAATGCTTCAGTGGGATTTTAAAATTGAGTGAGTGTAGGTTGTTTTCTCTCTTTTCTTGCACTGCCAGTTCATAAGTTGTTGATGCTCACTGTTATGTTCTGAACTTGTACTGCTTTTCACCTCTTAATTTGTACAGCTGTAAGCAAAGATGATGATTGCTGTCACTGTCCAGATGTGAGCTGGACCATGGAAGTGACAAAATTTATGTACACCTTTCCCAACACAGCTGCCATCCAAGTAAGCAGTTAGTTAAGGCCAAACATGTATTCTTGGATCAAGCAGAGTAAAAACCATCCCCACTGCAAAAAGCATCTCTGTGTACCTCATTCAGGTGCAACAAGCTGTTTTGGTCTGCCCAGATGCTATCCTAAGGCTGAGAAATGCATGTTGACATATTTCCTGTTTCCTTGCAGCTTTGACTTCCAGTCTCACTGCCTGCTCTCAGTATATCTGTACAGTACTTCAAGTTTGTCAACATTATTTCTAATTGTTTTACAGTTTTTTTCTCTGAGGAAATAGCAGGTGCCCAGCATTTCTTTTAGGTACAATGCACTGTAGATAAACAGCTCAGTACTGTGAACCCAGCAAGTACTCGGTTCTTTCTCCAGTGTTGGGAAGCCTGGTTGTGAGTAAATTGTGTTTAAATAGTTCCCATGTAGCTGCTGTTGTCACAGGGAATGAATGGGACAGAGGCTGCCCAGAATGCTTCCACTCTTAGTCTTGTAAACAGTTTGCTTGAGATACAATGGAGTTGTCCTAAAGATGTGAACTGATAACAGAGTTTGAGGAGCATGTCTTATCAAACCACTTACCCTATCTTAGCAATGTTCTAGGAGGGTTTCAGTGCTCTAGATTAATTTCTGACACATTTCAAGGGTGGTTTTTGACTTGCATAAACAAATGTGACCTTAAATGAAGAAAAGTAATTCAAAACACTGGCACTATAATGTGCTGGTGCAGAGTTTTACTATTGGCTCAGGTTAAACAAGGCAACTGTCCAAAATTCAAGGTAATGCTCAAAATACCTGCCATCCAGGTAGCTCCAGACAGATGAGGTCATTCCTTGGCATTTACTTGCTTTTAGTTCATTGAGTACATTCCCTATTTACATACCTAGTGAAGAATGGATTTCCCTTGATGGCAAGATTTCCAAGTTAGATTTGGTTAGCCAAACATGAGCCTGGTTATTGTTCCTAGAGGATCTCAGATGCAGGTGCCCAAACCAGATGCATCCTAACTAGTCACAAATCATTTCAAGTTCAGTTTGAAGGCACTTAAAGATCAGATTTCTATGCCCAGTACAGTTATTGCAGGTACAACTTTGGAGAACCTTTCTGTAATTCTAAGTTGGCACTTTTTTTGCACTTGTCACCGCTATTTTGTGAATTGACTGAGCAAGTAGCTGTTGTCTGGTTAATGTGGATCTAATGCAATCTGTTCTTAGAATGGATATGAAACTGGGGAACTGTGATTCATTTCCACTGCAGCCAAGGTAAACACAGCATAATCCTGAAGCATGCCTGAGGATTTTTAAATAGTCCTTCTGAAGCTTGCAGACCATCATGTACCTTATGTAAAAGAAGGATGAAAAGCAAAGCCCACATTTCCTAGGTATGATGTATTGCTAGTGGAACTTGTTTGAGCATACATGTACACACCTCATTGTTAGTTGCCCTATAATTACAAAGCCCTCAGTATTTGATGCATTGCTGGATTCAGCAGTTCAGCTCTGGGGAGCCCCAAGGTCTGTCACTGAAATCCTAATGCTTTATCTTTATAAATTCTTTGCTTTGGTTTGCTTAGGTTTTGAATTGTTGTTTGAATCTTCCTAGATTCTTGTACTACTGCCAGATGTCAAGGGCTGTCCTAAGATGATTTGCTAGATCCCTCACAATGTATCACTTAGTTATACATTTGATCTAAGTTTCCAAAACCAATACTGCTTCTTTCTGCAGTGGCCTCTGAACCCGGAGTGATATGTTTTGAAGAATGCAGGTCCTGTCAGAGGGGATTTCTGTGTTTGTCTTGATTAGATACTGTAGTTTTGAATGTGTTGATTAGTGCTCTTGGAGTTGAGGAAGAATTTGTTGGCTAGCATTATAATGTGAGGCAGCCATTACTTTCACCCCATTATTTATAAAGGTGAAGAACAATATGGGTGGCTGTGACATCACTTCTTCCATGCTGTGTATCTTAATATTACTATGGACATTTGTACATGAATTTAGTTTTAAGCAGCCACCCATAGTAAAGTGTTTTTGGACTCTTTTTGAAGTTCGCTATTTTCATAGCAAGGGCAGGAAGCAAGTATGTGCCATTCTTGTCAAATGTTACAGCCATGTTCTTGCATATGTTTAGACATTAAAATGGGCTCTTTAGCTACTGCTTTTCTGATTTAAGTAATTTATTCTGGTTTCTCTCCCCATACTGTTTATTTATAAATACGGGATTTTGGAGAACAAATTCTAGAAATGTGAATTACTTGTCCATGCTTTAAAACTGCATCTATCCCTGCTTGTGTCCTATTATTAGAGTACATGGAACTCTGCCAAACTTTTCTGTATCCCTGTTTAATTGGCTATATCTTGCTGCAGGAAAGCATAATTTTAGGGTGTTTCCTAACTATATTTTTTTTTTTTCTTTCTATGCCCCAAGCAACAGTCATGTTCAAGCTTGTGAGCTGGCAGTTTTGCCATATTGGTGTAGCTGATTGAGGGCAGTTGAGATCAGAATCTGATTCCTTGCCCATTCCTCAAGCAAGTGATGGTTTATAGCTGGGGCAACTTTATTTTGGTATGGAAACAATCCTGGATATTCAGGATTGGAAGAGGACATGCAAGTTGATCTAAACCTTTGCTATTTATGTTTTAGTTTAGTAGCTTCCAGTCTGAAACAAGAAGTATCCCACCTTCTGCAGTTCTTTCTGTGTAAGCAGAACTGCCTAGTGAGTTTTTGAATTTATAAGAAAATTTATTGCACACCAAGCAGGGACTTCAATAGCATTCTATCCCCAACAATATAATGTCTTTTTTGGCACTGACTTTTTGAGGAAGGCTTGTTAAATTTCTTTTCCATTTCAGTATGTTCCTGCAGTGAGCAGGCAGTTTCTTCTGCCAAATTTATAGCACCCAAATCTTCATGAAAAATCAGTGTGGTGTGGGCAATAGGAAAATCTGGAGACAGAAGCAACATCTGAAAACGGTTGTCACTTATGGAATCATCTATAGGCTGTTTAAGTAGAAGACAGTATTAAAAAAAAACCCTCAAAAAGAACTGGATCAGCATAGTTTCTGTTCCCACAAAATTTGCTCACATTTCTTTAGCCAATTTTTTATCAAAAATAGGGATTATAGTGCAGCTATTTCCACTGTAATTATTTTTACTTTGATGTAAATTCCCTTAGGCAGTGTCTGATGTACTCCCTCAGCTGCCTCCAATCATAGTCCTTCAAATAATCTGTTTGCTTTTGGGGGTAATTTGCTGGCAAACTCCACAGGAGTTGCCCTGACAACAGTTTCCTCATGCAAGGCTCTCATTTTTGCTGCTCACTTTCAAAGTAGGAAAATACTCATTTCAGTTTCACTAGCATCTGTTGTTGCCTCTTCTGTTCTTCTTAGCTGTTTAACTTGATGTTTCTCTTTCTTTGAAGGCCTTGGCTTCCCCATTCCATAACTGTTTGGAGTGGAGACCTTGGCATAGTTGCATTTTAGAGAACAGTTCCTCAGCCTCAGGTGACACACAAGGCCAACCCTCTGCTAAAAGTCTGTTCTAGCAGCCATTTGTAGATGCTACTTGCTGTAACAAAAATGTGAAGGTTGAGATTAGCAGGCACTCTAGCCTGGCCTGCCCCTCACACATCTGACATGCCTCTTGTACACAAGCTGGTTTTTTTCCTGTGTGCACAGTTCATGCCAGAGCTTGCTCCAAAATCTGGTTTTGCCTAATATTTTCTTTATCTGGCACTCCTGAATTCCTCATTTTCTCTCCTTCAGGAACACACTAACCCTTTCATATCCTGGCCTGAGGTAGTAACACTCCTCCACAGTGGCACTTCAGATGAGGTAGCAAACCAGCTGTACAGCATGCAGAAGTACTTGTATTGGGTTTGCAGGGGAGAACACCCTATGAAAACTTGTAAACCTATGAAATCAGTTTGAGTGCTGTAATTAAAGGTAAATCTGTCCCTGTTCAGGAATTTCTTTAGTTAAGCAGGTGAGATGGTTAGTCAGTGTTAGTTTGTCAGTGTGATGACTTGCTACAGAAAAGCAGAAAGATAATGTGTGTTCTAAATTTTTCTATCATATGTTTCTGTCATATTTCACCTCCACCACCACCTATTCTTTTTGTAGGGTGAAAGAGGATTCCCAGGCTTGGAAGGACAGCCAGGTTTGCCTGGATTTCCAGGACCAGAAGGACCACCTGGTCCAAGAGGCTCAAAGGTAAGTCCCAATTCGCTTGAATGGTATGAAGGTGTTGGGCAGTGTTAGCCTAATTGTAGTGCTGATCCTAAGCAATTCCATAACTCCTGATTATCATTGGTTTAATAGTTAAAATCTTCAGATGCTGGGATATAATAGGTCTTTTGGTTGATTAGTTTGAATAGTCAGCCCATGGAAAAAATTGCTCTGAGTTTCCTATCCAGTTCTTCACCTACCCAGGTGCTTACCAGCCCTACCTTTCACTAGGTGCTGCCCATTAGGGTCAAAGAACAGGTTTGGCAAGGTGCTGTGATGCAGCTTTGTTAGTCCTTGCACTAAAGAGATCCTGGCTTAGCTGAGTTTACTGATAAGAGCAGAGGTTTGCTCTCAGCTGCCCTGGGGGCTCCCACCATGTAGGTAAACTGTTGTTTGCACCTGGTGGCATTCCTGGGATGGGATTCCTGGGCTGGGTTTGGGTGGGGTGATGCAAATGAGGGCCTCATTGAAACTATGTGCAGAGAGCTGAGGAATGCTCCTGGCTTTCCCTGGAAGGATTCCATTTACTTCTATTTACTACTGAATTGCACCCTTACTCAGATGGTGTAATTCAGCAGTGAAACTCCTCTGGATATATTTGCCTTTTACAAATATAAGGATATCTGGGATCTGCCATTTTTTTTATAAATGCTCATAGTATAAACCTAACAGAAGCACATAAAAAAGAAACAAAGGAAAAAAAATAAAGGAGGTCTACACTGAAAGAGAAGATTAATTGGATATAACAAGAGTGAAACAGCACAGGGGTCTTGGACTAGAAACTTTTGCTACACTTTTATTCCATAAATGCATTTTCTTAAGATTTTGATGCAGTTCTGCATTGTGATTCTGTGATTATCATAATGCAGAGTAACTCTGGTACAGTCTGAGCCGTGTTGAGTCGTGGCTCCCCTGCTCTGCCCACAAGGGGCCGCCGGAGGATGCTCCATGGGAGGGCTGGCCCTGCAGTTCTCAGGGACTGACAGCACCGGGGCCTTTAGCAAAACTTTCCTCTAAAGCATGGTTCATCAGCTGGAACAAATACTTTTCAGCTCAGAGACCAACGCTAAAATAATTCTGAACCCTTTAACTCAGGAAATGACAGCTGCTATAACTTTTAGCCCACTTACTATGAACATGTAGGAGAAAGTTAAGGCTTACTGTTTAATTTGATAGAAACACAAACTGCAGCTTGAGTGTGGGGTCTTGTTTGTTTCTGTTGTTGTTTTTTAGGGTGACGATGGTCTTCCAGGGCCTATTGGACCCAAAGGAATCAGAGTAAGTATTGATGCAGTTTTAGGGTGATATGTTGGAATAATGATAAAGACCAACAGGCATTGGGTGGGTCCTAACAGAAGTGGTGATTGACAAGAAAACAAATTCACTTAAATCTGAAGAGTAATCTACCCACCAGAAGAGATTGTACTGCTTTTTACAATTAATACAAGATTGCATGAGCAATACTATCTTGCATATTGTTTGTATTTCATAAACTGTTTAGGGAGAGCTGCCCCAATACTCATTTGATCTGTTTTGCAATACAGGACCTAAGCAAGCAGCAGTACCTTTGTTTCAATGTATTCTGAAGTAGAGGCAATACATCTACAGTCTATACAGGAAAGGTGGACTTGTCTGGAAGTCCTTTAGATTTTGAGCCTTTGCTTTATCTGTCAGACACCTCAGCTGGTAATAATTGATACATCTCTGACTTCATCGGGCTGCATCTATTTTTCATACCACGAGTGTTTATTCATTTTCTTTTGGTATCTGTAGTTCATTACTTTAATAGTTCTGCATTGTCTTTTCTATGTTTTTGTGGCTATTTCCCTGAAAGATTGGTAAGAACTTTGAATGCCATATTGGCATGATTTTCTTTTTTTCTTTACAGGCGATTCAGATGTTTGTCTGTCTTTACCTGCACAAATAAGTTACATTTAGTGAAATCATGGTAAATCCTTTTGCACCCATTCATACTATACTATTTCAAACACGTGGTTAATTTCCTTCTAGGGACCGCCAGGGCTTCCCGGCTTTCCAGGAACACCAGGACTTCCTGTGAGTAGGAATGGGCTGTGTAGCTACAAATCCATTCCCTTTTGTCTTTCAAGCCCAGAAGAGTACCACTCTTAACTCTTCTTTCCCTTTTCTACTTTAAAGGGATTGCCAGGACAAGATGGGCCACCAGGACCTCAGGGTATCCCAGGATGCAATGGAACAAAGGTGGAATTCCTTAAAAAATCTTATTGCCACAATAATATAGGAAAAAGCTCTTGTTCTCCTGGCTGTACCCAATAGGTTTAGTCTGTTGTGTGCAACAGTACTTGCTGTTACTGAGTTGTGAAGGTAATTCCAAGAAAATTCATTGAGAGAAGGGGTCATGGTCTGGTACTTGAAGCACAAGCTTTGCCAGAAAGTGCCAGCACCAAGACACAACACACTGTGCTCTGCAGCCAGTGTAGTGAAGCTCTGTGTTTTAGTCCTTACCTGTATAAGCTGCAGCTGAGAGCAGTGTCTGATAATTACCTCAGTCTCATCATTCTAGTAGACTCGTGCTACCAAGAAAACATCATTACTTAACAGTAAGACCTTTTTAATTATTAATTTTAATATTATATTGAAAATACTGATTCAGTGTCCATGTTGGAGGGATTAATTTCATTCTGACATGCTACGTAGCTTCATGTTGGGATTTTCCCAGAGGAGAAGTTGATTTTCTGTAACATTCTGTGAGTTTTCCATCTCTGTAGTGTACTCTGTAGTACTTCTCCTGGAAGTATGCAGAAACACCTGACTGTGGCAATTTGTTTCCATCAGTTGTGTGAATTAACTAAGATGATTCTCTCTTGTTCCAATATAATTTTCTATTCTGGAGTAATAAGCTAACAATTAAACTAGACTTTTGAATCAAAATTTGTTTATCGGGTTTTGTTATGTTTTGGTTTGTTGTTGACTAATGATTCTCTTCATCCCTAAGGGAGAGCGTGGATTCCCAGGCAGTCCAGGTTTTCCTGGTTTACAAGGGCCTCCTGTAAGTAAAATATTTCCCAATCTTGTAATCCACTGAAAGACTTCTACTGTGAAAAATAAGATAAATATCATCCTCTTTTTGCAGTTTCTCTTTTAATAAATAGGAATTTTTAAAAATATTTAATCAGAGCATTTTAAATGTCCAGTGAAAATGAGTTTTTCTGCTGCATGCTGTGGTAAAGCTTAAAACCTCTTTGAATTCTCACATGCTGAGATGCTTTACCACCTGCAGAAAAACACAAATACATGCATATGTGTCAGAGAAAGAAGATCTTGATACTGACATCTTGTGTATCTAAACACTATTATTGGTGATTAAAGGGTCAGAAAAAAGAGCCAGGGTAGGATGTTTTCAGTATAAAACACAAGGATGTGCAGGAAAGTGACTGTCAGAACCAAAGCACAAACAGAGACATAGTAGACAGGATGGATAATAGGAAGCAACATAGAAACAAATTGCTAAGAAAGGGAAATGTAATCCTTCTAATGCTCAACATTAACTAGGAAAGTTCTTCTCTAATTTTTCCATTTCATTCTGAAGTTCATTAAAAATTTATTTTCCCCTATTCCATATATTGTTATAAGTTTCTGTCTTTTAATGTTTACCTTATGGTGTAGATCTGATTAGTGGTTTGCAAACAACATACCAGTGATTTATTTCTACTGATCTTTATTATATTTTTTGTTTGTTTCTTTCTTTTAAACAAAGGGACCCCCTGGGCTGCCAGGTATGAAGGTGAGTGTGCTGTACTCTCACGTCCAGGTGCTTACCAGGCAGGGGTGTGCAGTGGGATCTGCCATGAGTAACCTGCTTGTTTCATGCAAGACTGTGTGCATCCACTGGAACCTGGAGTGACATTCTTGGTGTCTCCAGGCCACTCCAGTGCAGCTAACTGGAAATTCTGCAGTAGCTTCGTTTGGGTCAGTAGCTTGAGAAGCAGCAGAGTGTTTCCTGAAGCTGTTCCTTGGGACTGTGAAGGGTCAGTTGAGGCATCAAGTTAACAAAATGTCTACAAACACCCAAATGCACCATTAGTCTATCTGTGCATACTCAAAACACTCCTAAAGACTTTACAATAGTGACCTAAAATACCCAGTGACAAGAACAGTACAACTTCTTTTGAAAATGTTTTTTTGTACTCTACATCTTACGTAGACAGTGTTTTCTCCTAATCTAGAGTGTCATGATCTGATCTTGAACCTTGTATTTTTTAAGGGTTTTGCTGTACCTTTGAGCAGTTGAGCATGGGCCAAAATATCAGTTTGGATTGAGATCTATTTAGGAGGAAACTTGACCCACAGAATTATACTGTTAAACTCCTGAGAGGACAGCATAACAGTGGTACTGGAAAATTGGGAATATTAAGCTGAATTGTCTTTCTTAGCTCCTTTTCTTCCCAGGTGTTTTCAAGATATTAAAGGACAGTCTCATCAGAACATATACTTTCAAAACAAAGATATTCCCTGAAATCAATAAGAAACTACTTCAATATGGACCACAAAGCATAATTGTTGTAACAGCACACTCAGCACTGATCTCATGAGCTGGGACATTGGAAAAAGCTGAATGAGTCTTTTTTCTGTTGTGTCCTATCCATTGCTTTCACATGAAGCTAGAATGTTTCTTTTGTGAAGAATTTGTGTTTCAATCCCCTAATCTTCTGGGATTTAATTCAGTGCTGCTATCTTTGTACAAAATAAATCTTTTAATAGTTGTTAGTTTAGCCATTTAGAATCTTCATCTCTCCTAAACAGAGCTATTCTTTGAGAATCTAGTGCTTATATGAGCATGTACTTCTAGGGTGTAGCATAGCTCAGAGTCTCTTAGAGTCTTAGGAGCCACTATGTGCCCTTTGGAGTCAAAATGGTGGTAAGGAATTGTAAAATATGTTGTTAATTAAAGTCAGCTGTATTTTTTCTAGGGTGAAGCAGGTGAAATAATTACATCCTTGCTGCCAGGACAGAAAGGTGACCCAGGATTTCCAGGTCTTCCAGGGATACCTGTAAGTTGCATAAAGTACTATTGGGCTGTGTTCTGCCAAAAAGATAACATGAAAAGTACTGTTATTACAGCACAACTGGCAACCTGATGCTTGGGGATTCATGTTTTCTTGGAGATGCAGGGCTCACATTTAATGTACCTCTGATGTATGGCTTGATGGAAAGTGTATGATTCCTTATTGCTCTTAATAGGGTGACCCACAGAAGCCAGAAAGGTCCCCTGGTCAGGAAGGTGGTATCCAGCAGACAGCAGTACCCAGTTACTGATTTGCTTCTCTGCTTTCCCTGCCTCTTCCCCCTTCCCAGACATTCTTTGTGTCAGTTCTGGAGTTCCCTTCCCTTCTTTACTCTGAGTTGGTCACATCTGGCTTTCTGGCTGTAGCTGCTTTTTGGATGGTGGGAAGGAGAGAGTAATTCCTCTGCTGTTCTCCTCATGTTGCACCTCCTGAACAGTGTTTCTGCTCTCTCAGCAGTGCTCTGTGAAAACAGCTAGTGACTGCAGGCCCTGTGCTTCCCCACTGAGCCATTCATTGCTTTAGTGGAAGAACAAGGGGAGCCGAAAATGAGTCTATCGGTCTGAGCTGGACAGAAGCCAGACTCCCATTTCCTGGTACACAGAGGCAAGCCCCATGCTATTCTGTGACCAGACTGAGCCTGTTGGCATTTCTGGCCCTCTGATCTGTGCTTCCCTATTGTCTGTTTCTGGCTGGGAGGAATCACAAATACAAAGTGTTTTGTTGTTCTCTCTCAGTGCATGAAGAGAAAGAAAAGGCAAAAGTAGTTCAAAACAAACCAAAAAGCATTCCCTTATCCAAGCCAAACAGATGCACTGATGCTAAGAGCAGACCTCTCCTAACATGATGTACACTCCTTTAGGCCTTTCCCCAAGGACAGATTGGTAGGTTAGTGGTCAGCTACATTGATTTGACATGTATGGAGTGCCAGCTGTTGGCGTTATTTGAGCTTGAAGCTCTCACTGGGTTTTTTTCATAAAAAGGTGCCTCTCATCCCCTTCCTTAACAGGGCCCCCCCGGCTCCGTGGGAATACCAGGTCCAGTTGGCCCTCCAGGGCCCCCAGGTTTGACGGTAAGTTTCTTTAACCTGCTGCTCATAAAGTCTTAAATGGGACAGTTACTGCTTCATTTTGAGTTCTCAGAGGCAGGTCAGTAAAGTGCAGAGATCATGGTAGTCAGGACTTGGTATGAGGACAGCAGCAACCATAGATTCAGTTCAGCCTGGAGCTGTTATATTGTGCATGTTTAAATAACATACTTCTGAAACAACCTGTTCCCAGACATCTTTTTGTTTTAAATTGTGCTGAATCATTGTGCAGGCTTCTTAATATGAAACATGAGACAAGATTTAGCTTATTTACGCTGATGTTTAATACCTGACTGTTCAATTTCATTTTGTGGTCTCACCTAAGGGAAGTTTCTTACATATTTGTGAAGTTGAATAGCATGAGTTTTCAAAGGCAGGCAAGGTGCCTTGTCAGCATGGAGATAATTCACAGGAAACCAAGCTGCAACATTGTTGGGATTTTTTTTCTACAGGAGTTTGTAAAGTGCTTTTAAGTGACTTGGTTTTTTGTTTCCTTTTTCAATAGGGACCTCCTGGTCCACCAGGGCTGCCAGGACCCAAGGTATTGTCTTTCTCATATTAATGTGCTATTTTCTTTTTCTTTCTGTTTGTGACTTCTAAGGGCTGATGAGTTATACATTTTGCAGGGCAATATGGGTTTGAATTTCCAAGGACCCAAAGGTGAAAAAGTGAGTAGGTGATCATAATGATATTTTTACTTATTACTTTCAAAATACTTATGTTTGCCATTTTTGTTTGTATTGCCTGTAACAAGCTGCATCTTCCTGCACGTTAGGGTGAACAAGGTCTTCAGGGACCTCCAGGGCCACCAGGACAAATTGGAGAACAGAAAAGACCAAATGACATTGAGTTTCAGAAAGGAGATCAGGTGAGTGGGACACTACACCCATCTGTGGTGAGCGTGTGATCAAGCTGCAGCCTCTGTTTGTGTGGCTCATATGTGCTCACATCCTGCTTACTGCAGAGGTTCTATTTTTTTTTTCTCAGAGTACTGAATATTCCAGGCCTGAGTACTTTTCCTTTAATAGAAATCATGCCAGTCCCATTAGTTTTTATTTCCCTTAGTAAAATAACTATTCTAAAAAAACTCTCTAAAAGCAGTTCACAGTAACCTTAAAAGCAGTTAAAATACTCCCATTCTTTGGAACACCCAGAATTGCAATTTTCAAAGCAGTCTGGGGATTCAGATTCCAACTAATTAACCATCTGTGTCATCCATTGTGAAGAAGTCTTTCAAAATTTTTAATTCAATTTCTTCTTTTTTTGCTATTAGTGATGCCCCATGATCTTTATTCCTTGTGGTCTGAATAAAGTGCTTTCCCTGTTTCTGGCATCTCAAAAGTAATATCAGTCATATTGTTGCAAGTAAGCTCAAAATACTGGTTTGATTTGTATGGATCCCTCCCTACCCATCAATGCCAGAAGGCCATTGGAAGAGTTAGCATTTTTAAACTTATTACACTTTTTTCTTTTTCACTGGAGAACATTCTGCAGTGGTGTTTAATTCTGGGTGCCATAGACAGTCTGAGCAAAGCCAGCAGGATCATGGGTGCCTGGATGTCACATTTTCCTTGAAGTTTTTTGTTATGTTCTCAAATACCACTCTGGGTAATAGAAGTGTTGAGGTAGATACTTTGAGGGAAAAGTGTTGAGTGATCATTTTTGTGCTCTGACTGTTTTGCAAATGTCACTGTAGTAACTGAACTTCAAACTATTAGTTTCTTACATCAGTGTTTGGATCAGTTTTTTCCTTTCCATCTTCTTATCTTGGGAAATGTGTCACAGAAGAAAGCTTTGGGACACAGCAGTATTTTATTTGAGCAGGGTGTAGGGCAATGCTGCCCTTCATCTTGATCAAAACCATTTGTTAGTTTTCCTTTCAGAAGAGCATGAAGCACCACTAAGGCATTAACTAGAACTATGTGCTGCTGTACACTTGCAGTGCACAGTCATCCTAGGAAGGTCTCTGGTTTTGTCTGTAACTGGGCAATTGGACAGAAAGTAAAGAGCAGCATTGTGTGTCTTTGTAATTCTAAGAAAACACAAGGTAACATTTTGACGACACCGTTGAAGCAAAAATTAATCTGATTTTATTGGGGTCAGAGTAATTTGCTTCCATCATTAGAGACCCCTGAAGGACTAATTATACTGGCACCAATTCATGTAAATGCACAAAGTAAAAGCATTCTACCTACATTCCTTTTAAAGCACTAAGAATTATAAACATTCTGAGTGTATTGCCTTTGACCAACATTTATAATGATTTCCAAGTTTGCAAATTGGTTTTTATTTCAGCAAAATTTATGCTTGGTAGTGCACCATCAGTAAAAAAGGTCAACATTGCAGTTACTTTTTTGTGAAACGCACATGGAGTTCTGGTATGTGCCTCCACCTATGATCTCTGACTAAAATCAAATGTGTAGTTGGGCTTGAGTCTGGGATGACTCCAAGAAAATAATGAAACTGCACAGAAACATTTTGTGGATTCAGTAACCTGTAACTTTTCTTTAGGTTAATGGTGAAAAGATTTAATGACTTGTATAAAAGTGTAATAAGACAAAATGGAAATGAGAACTTTTTAACACAATGATCCCGTGATACTTTTCTGACAAACATACTTTGATCCTGATGGCCTCTAAATTTCAGCAATTACCAGTAATCTAATGACTGTTGCTCCTGTAATTTCAGCAGAATTTGGCATTTGTTTGTCCTTTTTTCCTTTTTTCTCTTTACTTTTGGATAAGACCTGCAGGCCACCAAGCCAGCTGCTGCAGTGCATGCAAGAGGCAGCTGTGTTTTTAGGAATGATTCATCTAAATAAACAGGATGAGCAGTTAATAAAATTTATAGATTCACTTGAAATTCCACACAAAGAAAGAATAAATATGATCCTTTATAACTTGGAATCTAAATTACAGCAAAAATATTCTATTTAAGAAAAAAAGTCAACTGAGCTGCTAGAGAGTGATGGAAGCTTTAATCCTCTTTTTCTCTGCCCATGCTTGACAGGGTATTCCAGGTGATCCAGGCCCACCAGGACTTCCTGGGCCTCCAGGCCCTCCTGTGAGTAGAACTCTTAGTTCTATTTTGTTGCATCTGTATGAGAACTGTAACTTCATTCTGCTCTGGCTTGTGGGCTCAGTTTAAGATGATGTTTGTGTGTCCAGGGTCTTCCCGGTGGTGTGAAAGGTGAAAAAGGTGAGCAAGGAGAACCAGGCAAAAGAGTAAGTAGTCTGTTTAACCAAACATTTATCTTTCCATTCAGTGTTATCTTTGACAATTAAGCAAATGTTGAATTCAGGTGGGGCCATCAGCTTATGGGTAAGAGACTACTTTTTTTTCTCCATGTGACCTGGCAACTTGTGGATGATGCACAGGGGTCATGACAGTGTCTCTAGCTGTGGTTCTCTGTGCTTCCTGATAGAATTATCTACATGTAGATCTTAGTTGGGGGGCAGGAGAAAATAATTTAAACTATGTTATCTGGTTAACATGTGAAAAACTTGAAAGTTGTTGGACTGCTGGTCTGAAGCAGCAGTTTTCTGTTTCCTTTTAGAAAGGGTCTTCATTCAGTTTGCTATGTATTGGGTTGCCAAGCAGCATGAGATTGAGGTGTGTGTACAGATATATGTAAAAGCTGGTCCATGTAAACTCATTCTTGGTGGGTTTGCTTGTGAGGTGAGTCACAAAACCAAGTCTCTGAACACTATTAAGACCAAAAGTAGTCTGTTTGTCACTTCTCAAGAGACTGCCTCAACTTATGTGCTATCTAGGGGGAGGGCATAAGTCAGGATAGCTTTATCTAGGGATAGCGAGAGTTGCTTTGTTCCTGATCAGACTCAAATCAATCCTGGAATTAAAATGTACTTGGATATCACAGCTCAGAAAAGCTGAAGAAGATCATAGAACTGCTAAGAAATAGGATAAAAATAACACAGGCTGGACCAGCAAAGAAAAGAGAGGCTGTAACCAGTTCAAAACATTCAGTATCTTCACTTCCACAGCTTATGAATGCATTGTTTCATCAACAAAGTGCCTCTGAAAGTCGAGGCACAAGTTCTGTTCTGGTTAATTGCACAATATATAAACACTTTAGAAACATGCTGGTAGTAGGTTTTCCAATTTCCATAGAAAATAAATACAGTGGGGAAAAAAGTGTTTGGTACTCCAGATAAAATCCTTCATAGTTTCTGAGATTTATAGAAGGGCTTTGATTTGTCTCTGTTAAAGAACATAAAAAGCAGATTTACCAAGCCAAAAGTCTCATTATATTTTGAGTGGGCTTTAAATTGTTGCTTCTCTCTGCAAAAATAAATGGGAACCACATAAATTTGCAAAGATCTGAAAGGATAAAACTCCTAAGGGGATATGTCAGATGCCTTTTGCCAAAAGTTTGTTTACCAATATTTTTGTTTGGTTTTATTACTCTGAATCTGGGCATGTTGCTTACTTGAAGTGCAATTTTGCTATTAAGACACTTTAAAGTTGCATTTTAGGGCTCCACGTGGTTCTGTGAGGCTCAAAGCCATTCCAGATATACTCATAAAAATGTCAGTCTACATATTCAAAGAGAGAGTTCTGCACATTCACAGGAGATCTTAAAACCTCAGTTTTGAGAGTTAGAACTCATCACTGGTGAAAACAAACTTCACAAATCACATTATACTCTGATTCACTAAATCTGTGAGGTCTTATTATCAATTTCTCAATGACTGAGAGCTGATCCTGGCACTGAGGAAGGTTCACTAGGTGAAGCTCAATCACCTGTTCTAGTTCTGTTCCAGCAGGTGCCCCCAGACATGGCTTCTGTAAGTCTGACAATAAAGTGCCATTTGTCTGCCCAGTGAATGGTCTGGAATTAAGTGGAGCTTGCCCTGCTTTTATTGCAGCAATGCCAAATCTGTTCAGCAAGAACATGCTTTTTAGAAGTCACTTCTTTGAGCAGAACTTCATTTTATATTTTCATTGATACTAATGAGAAAATCATGTTGATTTAAAGGAGAGTTAAAAGTCAAACACAAAGTTTTATTTAGTTTCACTGGTCACATGACACTAATTTCCTAATTAAATATAGTGTTCTACTACTTAGGGAGTTAGGATCTGTTTTCCAAATAAAGAATTTCTCCATTGCTAAAATAAAAGGAGTGGTAAACACAATGAATCCGCAGTAGTTAACTGGAGATCATTTTTTGTTGTATTCACCTAGCATTGCTCTGAGACTGTCATGGTTTTGTGCTCTGGTTTTCAAAATGGAGCCTCAGTTTAGATAACTCCATTGGTTATGATTGATGTCTTTGTGTTTTCGCAAGGACTGCATTCTAGATAGTTTGGTTTATTGAAAAATGGAAAACAAGTAACATAATTTCCATAAGAATTCTTTACCACTGAAGCATTTTATTTCACTGCATATTTGTCTTTGAAGGGAAAGCCTGGCAAAGATGGAGAACCTGGTCAGCCTGGTAGGGATGTGAGTAATTCATATGTTTTTAATCTAAACAGTCTCTTTATAAGCTTTTCTTTTGATATGGAGAAAATCTGAGTGTGAATATATTTCCCTTTTCTTGAAGGGTTTACCTGGTGGGCCTGGAATAAATGGTGCTCCAGGAAGAGATGGTGAAAAGGTATGCCAGGATTTTTGTCAGTATTGCTGTAATAGATGGAAAATTTACCATCACTGAGTTCATTTCTGCCTGAGTAGTAATTGCATTGCCTTTGCTATTACAGTGTTGAGGAATATTTGCCATAACTTATTTATGTAGTGCTGCACAGTATCAGAAATGCTCTTAATTTCATTGATAGGGTGAAAAAGGTGACATGGGTCCCCCTGGTCCTCCTGGAATTGTAAGTTATTGATCCTTTATTTTTTCTGCATTTGGTTGACAGTGTTGTTTCACTGTAGTTCTTGGCTGACTGAGAGTCCTATCTCTGGGTACAGCACCAAGAGCACCAGAAAATTTTTCATGTATACACTAACAGAAACAATGGTTTCCTTCTTTCAAGATCAGTTCTGTGCTCTGGGATTTGCTAGGTCACAAACACAGGCTAGACTATAACCTCAGACCAGCAGGACTGAGTCAGCCTCACTGAAGCCTGTTGTAACTATGTTGGCTTGGCAGGCAAACAGCTTCCTATTGGGGAGTGCTCTTTACTGGAATTTTCCCCGGTAATTCAGTGGAGTGGGGAAAGCATCCTGTCATTGGCATAAGGTTCAAAGTATGTTGTACTTTCCCTCCCTCACATCTCTACAATTCCAATGACTCTTTTCTTGGCAAGTAGTTTCACATGAGCATGTTTTCAACATTTACAGGTTGTTCCAAGACCAGGCATTGATGCAACAGTGGGACCAAAAGGTAGCAAAGGATTGCCAGGACTGCCAGGAGCCAAAGGGGAGCGTGGATTCTCTGGTAGGCCAGGCCCACCTGGCTTGCCAGGATCTCCAGGTAGGAGTGCAAGCTTTAAATTAAGTTGTATGCTCAAAGGTGTGATTGGGTATTTGGCTTCTCAGTCTTCATGCACTCTTTTTAACAGAAGGCAGAATATTTAGAACTGCCTTTCAGCTTGAGGGATAGTCTTGAGCTACTGGGGTAATGTGAGGAATTCTGAGCATTCACTGCCCTTGCTGTGGTGAACTGAGGATGCTAATCAGATACTAGCTTAATGCTCCTAGGGGTAATCTATCTCATATCACTCATCTGTAATTAATATACGTTGTCCATTGCATTACACAGAGAAAGTTTTGTGTACCACATGCCTGGTAGGAGATGATCTGAGTCTACAGTGGGAGTGAGCAGTGACACCTGTAAGTGCATTATACATGCACAAAGAGGAACATAATTATTCTAATGATACAATTTATATATGAGGTTTTTTCTCATCGATACTTCTTTCATTAGTCCTGGTTTTTGTTTGTTTTGGTTTATTTCCCCAATCATAAACTTAGTTGTCGAGTTTCAGGTCAATTTTTCAAACAAGCATCTCCAAAAATGTGAAATGTGTATCATTGTCATCCTTGCAAAAATGTGATGTAAACCATTAAGCTGCAAGGAACTAAGTCCTTCCTGTCTTAGGGATCACTACTGTTGGACCTCCTGGCCCACCTGGCTTACCTGGTGAGAGAGGACAGAAGGGAGATCCAGGTTTACCTGGGGTTTCTATTCCTGGGCAACCAGGAGTTGAGGGACCACAAGGACCGCCAGGACCACCAGGTCCCCCAGGGCCACCTGCACCATCTGTTGCTCCTGGTAAGTGATGATCACATAAACAGCAAGTAGAAGAGACTAAACAGCTTTGACATTTGTTTAGGTTTGGGTTTCTGTGGTTTGTTTGATTGGGTTTTTTTAATTCCACCTCCAAAGGTGTTGTTTATCAGCACTGAAGTCCATGAGATTCTGTTGCTATAGGTTCTCTAAGCTACTCCCGTTGCAAATCAAGACATCTGTAGGAGAACCTTAGGCTTAAGGACAGGTACAGAATTTGTTCCCTACTAAGAGTTGTGATAGCAGGACAGTCAAAGGTGTAACTTTTCACAGAATTCCAGTTCCATTTCATAAATATTCTAGTGTATAGACCATGTGAAATTAGCTTTGGAGTGGACACTTTGAAAGCACTTAGCTCTTTTTTTGATATAAGGAGAGTAGGGAACGGTAGATAGGAATATAAGAACTGGAAAGCTTTAGTGGAGAGGGGCTAACATGGTTCAGAGAGGAATTTAGTGTCTAGATGGCATTGGCATCTGAAGTGCCCTTGCTCTGATGATGATTCATAGGCATGGTTTTATGATATGAGGCTGAACATCAGAATGAAGTGTAGAGATGGAAGTGTGTAGGCTGTGGGAAGCAGTGGGAGATGGTTGAGGTTGTAAAGAATTGATGATTGTTGTGTAATATCACTGTTTCCTTGTGAGATTGAATTACATGTGTGGGTTTTCACCAGCAGTCCTGTCTGAATTGCCAAAATGTTTGGTCTGTGATTATGGTGGGTGTATTAGAATCTCCACACAAATACATTTTTGTACTGAATACATGTATTTGGTGCTGCTGTCAGTCTGACATAAATAGATAATAAAACCTCTCCTGATTTTCCTTAGGTGAAGGGTTATGTGAGCAAGGGCCGCCAGGTCCTCCAGGAGCTCCAGGACAACAAGGTTTTACAGGGGAGCGAGGCCAAAAAGGTGCAGTGTCATGGCTATATTTTCTACTTTTCTCCTTTTTTTGAAGCTTGGTAAAAAATGTAAAGCCTGCATTAAATGTGATTAACAGTGCCCCTTCCCAGTAGGGTTGAGTGCAGATGTTTTATGTCTCTGTGTAAGAAAGCTGATTGCTTTGAGTGTAGGATACTCCTTCACACCTTATATTAAAGCACAGGAGTCTGAGTGACTGAGGGTACAACCAGTGTCTAGCATGGATCTTGAATAAAGTAAAATGGAACTTTAGGTTTATGATATCTCCTAGGCAGATAGAAACTGGGTGCTTTGTAACAGCACTGGCCAAGTCTGTGTGAAAATGTTTTCTAGCTCATTAATAAATTTGACATTTTTTATGGAAAGCATTAAAGTTATAAATACAAGACTCCTAATTTGAGCTGGTCAGTCTGCAGTGAGTTTGTTTGTTTGCTAAGCAAAAGAAAGTCATATTTAATATATATCCTTGTTTCCAAAAAGACAACCTTGCAATGAGGATGCTGATATGGGTAAGTGAGAATCTTTTCCTAGCCCAGCCATGGACATCATAAATTACTTTAGACATCTCACTTAATTTTGTACTCACTTCAAAGAAAAATATTTTTCTCATGAAGATTGTAAGGATTAACTAATTAACCTAAATGAAATGCTCAAATATTTCACTGATGAATGTCACATAAGTCTATATGTGAAGGAAATTCCTAAGCTTCTTGAAACAATTCTTTTTTTTTTTTTCTAATTAAATACTTTTAGTCTATTTTCAAATCAATGAAACATTCCCAGTATTTATTTTGCACACTTGGAGTTTAATTAAGTTTGGGATTTTGATATATGTGCTTTAGAGTTGTAGTTAGGAGTGTCAAGTACCTACTTTAAAAGGGGACACTTTTGCTGAGGAAAAAAAAAGTCCATGGTTTTATTTTCTATTTTTGAAAGCCCTGGTTTTGTTTTAATTATTTTGCACTGTCATAAATACATTCTACTAATATCTGATATTGGTTCTCTGACTCCTAGCCACCAAAAAGCTTCAGTTTAATTTGGGGGGGGGGGGTGAGGGGGGAGGCTTCTAATATTTAAGCAATAATTATTTGAAGTAGTCACTTTGGACCTGGTATTAGAGATCAGTAGCAAGAAAAGAGTTGCTGTTGTGTTGAATTCTTTTAATATTTTTGAAAATCTGATGTTCAAGTATGCTTTTTCAATGCAAATCTCTTTAGGCGATCGAGGAGACACATGCTTCAACTGCATAGGAACTGGAGTAACTGGTCCTCCTGGGGAGAGGGGACCACCAGGACCTCCGGGTAGTCCAGGTAGGGCTGGAGTCTTCACTAGTTTGCTTAATATGTTCCACAAAGTCACTTCTTATCAGGATATTTGGGTACAATGGTCACAATGTGTCTGTGTATCGTGTACAAGTTCAAATGTGCGTTTGTCAGCTCCAGTGCAGAGTTGGTACATGTTGTGTTTTGTGCAGTTGGAAAGAAACAAAATGGGCATGTGTAAAACAAACCCTCATTCTCTGGAAATCTAGTCTTTGAGAAATATTTCTCTGTTCAAAGACAACCTTGCAAGCATTCTGCATTTTGAAGATTTAGGGTCTGCTGTAGATTTAACTGAGAGAAAAATTAACTTCTACTACTGCTGTTCCTGGAATAATGGAGGAGCTGGAGCTTTTGAAAAGCATGATGTTTTTTGACACTACTGGTTCAACTTAGAGTTGCAAATATGTTTCTGCTCAAATAAAATGAAGCTCTCAAAAAAAAAAGCAGAGTAAACTTTGTCTGGTTATAAAACAACTTAGCTATTATCAATGAAACATAATGCTTGATACTGCAGCCTCTCCAGATTTGTTTTTCTTTTATGTTTTTCTTCACTACTCAGGTTCTCCTGGTTTTCCTGGACCAAAAGGTGAAAAGGGGCTTCCTGGATTAACTGGCCTTGTAGGGCCACCAGTAAGTGGTGGTGTTATGTTCTGGTGGGGAAAATAATGTCTCATTTGTCTTGCATGATAGGTAGATCTGTAAACAATAGATCTAATTTATTGTCTAATTGGTATTTTTTTGTCCATAACTATCTTGAATGCATGATTCACACTTTTTTCCATATTCAGAGGGAGTGAAAGAAAAACTAAAATACCTTTTTCTTTTATTTTTTTTTTTCCCTCTCTCAGGGCTTCCCAGGCACCCCAGGTGCTCCTGGTAGACCTGGTCCTAAAGGAGACCCAGGGGATGTCCTGACTTCTCCAAGAATGAAAGGTGACAAAGGAGACCCCGGCTTCCCAGGACCTCCAGGTCTCCCTGGCATAGATGGCACTCCTGGACGAGATGGACTGCCAGGTTTGCCTGGCCCTAAGGGGGAACCTGTGAGTTCCATTTTAGGCTGTCTGTGACAGGATGGATGTTTTGGGAAGTCCTGCATGCATTTGACATAGTGCAGATAAGAGAACTGGCACAAATGCACTTTGTATGTGGTAAGGCAGGAATTCACTTCAGTAAATGCCAATCTGGTGATGATACTGAGGTACCTCCTGAATCTGCCAGTATAAGCCAAGGCTTCTCTTGGGCAGTGTCAGAGGGTGCCTTCTGCCACTACTTTTCACCTATGTACTGGGAGGAACTAAGTAGCCAGGTTTAGGCCTGCTCTCTACCATGTTAGCAAGATGTAGGCTGCTAATGAGAGCTGGAAGGATGGAAACTGCCAGAGAGTTTCAAAGCAGAAGCAATGAAACACTTTACTCTTTTGATAGTTAATACATTATCTTTCCCAACATGCTCTTTCTATTTTCAGGGCAGCGTTGCATTCAAAGGAGAAATGGGTATTCCAGGTGACCCAGGAATTCCAGGTCTTCCTGGAGAAAAAGGGCTTCCTGGACCTCCTGGTTTTGGTCCACCAGGTGCACCTGGTGAAAAGGGCATCCAAGGGGTATCTGGCCGTCCAGGGCCTCCTGGTGTCCCGGGTGAGTTGGTCTCTGTGTGCTGTTGAGCAAGTGCTGCAAAGCCAAACTTTGCCCCTTTTACTTCAGGTAGTTCTCGGAAGGCAATGTTGCTTTTAAACTTTTCCTAGAGGCTTTGTGCAACCTCTTATATGTGGGGGGCTGCCTTACTGAGGGTCCTCACAGAACCAGAGGGAGGGTGGCATTTGTGCTGTGTCACTTTAGGCACATCCCTCACCTTCTGCTCTGACCTTCAGGAAAGCTTCTCCTTCCCCACTGTGGAAGTGGAAATGCACTGTAACTACCTTAGTATGCTTGGCTATACTGCAGCTAAAACAGGTTGGGGAAAAAAGGGCTGCCTTGAACAGGTTTGCTTTTGTTACTTTCTTGTCAACTATACAGATCCTAATCAAGTTGTGCTGGTGCCAGCTATGGAAAATACTATTCACATGATGGTACCTAGGATGAAGCTATTAAAAAATAACAGTTCAGAAGAACTGTCTGAACGTTGAACCAGGCTTCTGAGCCTCCAAGAGCTTTGTGGGGCTTGGGACTGGAGAACCTATTGAATAAAGTATTGCTGATGTCTGAGTTCTTTGTAAGCTTGGTGTGGGACTGGCATTATTTCTGCTTAAAGAAAAACAGAAAACAACTCCTACTGAGTGATTCATATTTCTGCTTTTTGTTTTTAGGTCCAAAAGGTGACCCTGGCCAAACTATTACAGAACCAGGAGTTCCTGGTCCCCCTGGTCCTCCAGGAAGAACTGGTGATCCAGGTCTTCCAGGTAAAGCAGCAGCTATATGCACCAGGGAATTCCAAGAGCTTTTTATTCTGATTCTGGAAAACTGTGTTGATGTTCTTCTTTTTACAGGAGATCCTGGTCAGCCAGGTCAGCGTGGTTTACCTGGCATCCCAGGTGCAAAGGGAGAGCCAGGTATTCCTGGCATTGGACTTCCAGGTCCACCAGGCCCCAAGGGTATGTTTACTGCCCTGTTACTGCATTGTACTGGCTGGAAGAGGGGGCATAAGGGGTAGTGTCTCTTCACTTTTTACTAGGGAGTTGACTTCTGTCTCTAGAATCCTTTAAAAAATGTTTGTCCTAAAGCTATACATCTTTGTAACAGTTTCAGAAATACCAGGAAAAAAAACTGCTGAGCTCCTATTACACTGTTCACTGTCCTACTCCTTCTCAGTAGCTTACATTCTTCAGTAAACCAATAACACTTTGGTAAAATTTTGGGAAATGAGCTTGAATCAATAAATGATCTCCAAATGCTCCTTCAAGATGTTAATGTTTCTGATGTGAACTGCTTGTGATTTTTGTAAAAGCTCAAAGCATAGGGAGTGCCCCCTCTGAGAGTCCCAGAGACCCTCTGTGGCAAAGACTGAATGCTCAGAAGTTCTCTCAGCTGAATGGGTACCCCTTCAGTGCTTGGGCTAGCACAGAACCTCTTTTCATGGGCTTTAGGCATGTCTGGAGGAGTTGTTCTAATGCTCTCTGGTGTCCTTTCTGCTGCCCTGTCTTCCTGTCCTGTGTAGGTTTCCCAGGGACTCCAGGCCCACCCGGAGCTCCAGGAACTCCAGGTCGCCCTGGTCTGGATGGACCTCCTGGACCACCTGGTTTCCCAGGAGAGAAGGTCTGTGTGTGTGTTTACTGTAAAACTTCCCTTAGAGGCTTTTCTGTGTCACTGGGAAGATGGTGAGGAGGATTTCACCTCTCGTTCTCAGCTTTTGATGGTGGGGAAGTAAAATATTTTACTTGACGTTTTGAGTCAGGGTAGTAAACTAGAAATTGGACTCTAAGATGGTGGCCATTTTTAATTTGTTACTTTTAACATTTTTAGGAGAGGCTAAACTTAGAAAATCCTCTTTTTTTTTTTTTTTTTTTCTTTTTTTTTTTTTCATTTGTTACAGGGAGACCGTGGATTTGGAGTTCCAGGACCACCTGGGCCCCCAGGACCCCCAGGCATAAAAGGAGTTCAAGGACCTAAAGGTGATCCTGGCTTCCCGGGAAGCCCTGGTCTCCCAGGCCGGGCAGGCTTTGATGGAACCCCAGGGCCCAAAGGTATTGAGAACTCTCCCCTGTTTTGTTCCCCTATTGAACTTTTAAAAACGTAGCTGTGCTGGGAGGCATATGGCAGTTAAATACAAGCAGTGCTAATTTTAGAGCCATTACTTCAAAATCAATTTTTCCAAAGCAGACACACCTGTGTAAATGAAGATTGTGTTCTCAAAAGGCAGCTAAGGGAATAAATCCCAATCTGTGGGTCAGTACCTGAAGGTCTGTATTCTAAAGACAAATAATGTTTATATAGAGGTAAAGCTTTATCAATAGAATTATTTCATTTAGATGCACTGTGCTTCTACATGCACAGAGTTAGCAATTCGTTTACCTCTGCTCTTGACTGTGGTCTGTACTGACCTGCCCAGCATGCCTGGTTTGCTGGAGAGCATCTTTTGAGTTTGGTGTGGGTGATGGTGCAATATATGTGTGTGTAACCTAGAAACATAAACTTAATGCAGTCCATGTTGAGTGAGGACAAATCTCTGGCCTTGGGAAATAGCCTCTGGAGTGTGGCTTTTTCTCTCTTAGATCAACGTTTGTTTGCATGCAAGGATGAGATTTCAAGTACAATGTGCAGGGACTCTGCTCTGAAAGCAAATGTCTCTGAAATTAGTTCAGTATTTGACTAAACAAGAGTGTTCTTTTAGGTGACCCTGGACCAAGTGGACCACCAGGACTTCCAGGCCCACCAGGCATCCCTGGCATTGGTGGTCAAGGTCCTCCTGGATCTCCAGGACCTCCAGGTCCTGTTGGCCCCCCAGGTAAAACTTACACGAATGGTTCCCATAGGTTATTTCTGGCATCTACAAGCAGGGACACAAGAGGCTGAAGGTCCAACTCGCAGATAGACAGTGATAATTAAGTATATGTCTCTGAAGGGAGTTTGGTTGCCTTTTGTCTAAAATGACTGGTGGCTGATGAAGATACGAACTTGTTCCATCTCTGCACAGAAGGGTACATGTGCCTGCTTGTACATCATTCTATTCATAGAGTTTGTTCAGGGAAATTCCTTTTCCTTTCATTCAGTGAAAGGGCTTGCTGTGCACCAACTCTTGATGTTGCAAATACGTGGCAGTCACCAGAGTGAGAACACTTCCTGTGGTCTTCAGCATGCCTTGCACTGAAGCCCTTCCAAACACATCCAGTTCCAGTATTAAATTAAACATTTAATTCTGCCATGCCTGTAAAACAATGTTAGTGTTGCATGTCTGTGAGCTACACTATTTGAACATGTTTGTGTGTGAGCACTGGGCTTGTCATTGTTTGCAATGCATGCTGACAAAGTCACGGCCAGCTCTAAGACCATGGATCATGGGTTGCTTGGTCATATTCAGATCCTCATGAACTGTGAGCTGAGATTCAGCAAAGTGCTGAACTTGAAGGTGGACAAGCACTTGAGTAATATAAAAATACAAAAATAGACCCATGGAGCTTGAATTCTGCTTGCATGCACACTGTGGGTCATGTTTAAATCTGTTCTTGCTGAGTGGAGCAAGGAACATGTGGTCAGGGCACCAGCAAGCCTGGGATGTGCCCAGTGTGGGGAGCAAGGGACAGAAGGGGTTGGGACAAGGCACACAAGAGTTCCCTGGGGCAGCAATGGGTCCTGTGCCTGGCTGGCTGTGCTGGCTGTAGGGTCCTGAGCTGCACTGGAGGCTAAACTGAAACAGAAGGGCTTGATTTTGGGGTGAGGGGGATGTATTAGTGTGGGTTTGAATGTTTCATCCAGTGCATGTTCTTTTATCTTCCTGTAACATCTCCTCTGGTGCTAGCCAGAGTTTGATTTCATGTGACCACCAATTTATTTTGCAAAATACCAATGCTGACAAATGCACAATGATTACTAGAGTTGAGGGATTTGAAATGCCTCTATTTTCACTCTTCATGTCTGTACTGACTAATCAGTGTGGCTATTAACAGCATGGGGCTCTGAAATCTGGTGCATGCTGGAAGGTCCTGCTTGAGAAATCCTCATTTCCCCTGGCACTGCTCTGTCTCTGTTCTGTGCAGAATGCCTTACATTCCCTTCTCCATCCCTTGTGTGTTTTACTAAGCTTGATTTGATTATGATCCTTTATGCAGCATTAGGGTAAAGTTTCTGGGACTCTGTTTTTCAGGTAATTTGGAAAATTCTTGGAAGAAAGTCCCTGTTCAGAATTTGCTTTCTCTGTACCACCATTTATTCAACTAGTTTGCAATAGCTCAACATTTTTCCTTTTTTGAATATGTAACAAATTACTTTAGAATTTACTGTGTTGTCTATATTGTTCTAATTATGATGTGGTTACATTTTTGAGACCAGAAATTAGATTGGAATTAATTTCTATTTGAAAAAAAAATCTTTACCATTCTAGGTATGGAGTTTGTCCTATATATTATGTTCTCTTTTTTTTTTTTTTTCCTACTTGCTGATAGAAAGCCCTTGAACACATAGCATGTGTATCCCCTGTCCATCACCTGGTACTGTGTTTTTTTCTGTGCAAAATAGCCACTCCAGGCACATGACACCATGGTTTAAAGCAGTGATAAGCTGCTGCTAGAGGGGAACATGCTTAGAATTAAATAAATGCAAGTTTACAGGTTATGCCATCAAGAAAATTCAATCTGCCTTTTCAGTGTGCAAAAAACACATGATGACATCACTCCTAAACTTGTTCCTGCAGCTGAGAGTGGGGTCACCATTACAGAGTTGGAATTCTGCTGCCTTGGAGTTATTGATGAGGTTTTGGCATGGTGGTGTCAATTATCTCAGACTATGCCAGGGCATGCAACATGCAGTATACCATCTGTGATGTAACAATGTATGCTTACATAATAGACCTAAAAGAATGTGGGAAAATATTGGGAATTTATTTTGTGTAATAAGGAAGGAACATCTTTTGAAAATCCATATTTGGAGGGATTTAACAGAATGTGGGGCAAATCAATGAGAAACTGATTGGTAGGGTGTACTCTGGTGTTCAGACAGGGTCCAAACCAGTGTCTAGAAATGAGAATTTTGTAAGAAACATATCAGAAAAAGCTTGTTCCCTGCTTTTGTAGAGAATACTAGACAAAGAGAGGGGGAATTTTTTTTTAAATGTACCATCAATATCTGAAAATATCTCAGTGTTTTTGGCTTCTGCATACAGAAATGGATGCACTTTTAAAAAGATCTCCAAGTTTCCTTGAAATCTGGTTTCTCTTAGCTGCATTAGCATTGAATTCTTTGTATTTAGATCTGTTTTCAGTAACTTTAGATAGATTTTTTTTTTGTCTTTGTTCTAATCTATATGTGCTTTATTTTGTTTCCTAACTTAATGACTATTACAACTGCTTACTGCTACCTGTCTCAACTTCCTGATGAGCTCTAACTCGTTGACTTTTGAACCTCAGGTCCCCCAGGTACTGTGGTTTCTTTACCAAAGCCTTTTCTTAACTTGAGATTTATGAATTCTCCTTTTTGGTCAGCTGCATTTTCCAGAGTGAGCATGTTCACTGACTCTGCACTGGAGGGAGATGAGCCACTTGCTTGCTTCAGTGCCTTGAGCTCTGGGTCATTAGCAATGAACGATCTTAAGCAAATTTTGACAATTATTATTTTTCATTCAGGGAAAATACAATGCAGTGCAGAATTTTGCTAACCTTCAAAAACATTCAGCTGATGTTATCTTAGAATGTAGGAAAATTGAATAATTCATGGAAATATGTGAATCTGAGTACTTAATTTTAAAATAAAAACTAGTCTAATAAATTTGCCTTGTTCTTTTAATAATCAGACTTAAAATGTTGTTGAAGAGAGTTGTTTTCCTTTTGAGATTTGAATTGCAGTTGCTGCATCTTAGAAAAATTTTAGTCATGTTTCTTTTCAGGAGAACATGGCCTTCTAACACTTGCAAGCTATTAAAAAATAAATGGTTTTAGAAGACTTGCAGGGTTTCCAGCAGTGCTAGGAATGGATTGCAACTAAAACTATTCTTATGGTGCTATACCCAGACACAGATCTCAGCCTTGCCTGACTTTTTGCTAAAAGGTTGTGTCTTAACCACATTGTCTAGGGCTGCAAGGCATTCCAGGGGAAAAAGGGGATCCAGGTCCTCCAGGCTTCGATATTCCTGGTCCTCCAGGTGACCAAGGAGCTCCAGGATATCCAGGACCCCCTGGACTACCAGGGCCTCAGGGTTCACCTGGGCCCCCTGGCCGGGATGGAATACCTGGATTTCCAGGTAAGTTCATGTATTTTACCTCTGGAGAAAGACCAAACTGCAGTTGCAGGTGGTAAGCTCTTTATGCTTGGCCATGCCAGCTTAATGTGCTTAGGTGTTGATCCCACCTATTTAAAGTTGGATATATGTAACCATTACACCTCATACTTTAAAAAAAAAACAACATTGTAACAAGATTTGTTGCATTAAAATCCTTGTTGCCTTTTCACTCTTCCCTGTAACTTGATTTAAATATTTCTTACCTTATTCTTTTTCATAACTTTCAGACATGGCTTTAATCATCATTGTTATGATATTTCTCTAATTTATTTTGTGATTTTTTTTCTAGGCACTGCTATAATTAAGAATTTGTTTAAAGAAAATCATTATAAATGCTGCTTAGTTTCAAGTATTAATTTCCTTATTCTAAGTGTTAGACTATTCAGTTAAGCTAGTCTGTTTTGGCCTTTAAAATAGAAATACAAAAAATTAATACAAAATATTCTAGAAGTAGTATATATTTAATTGTCTTATTGCCTTTCACTATATTCAAGTTTGTTCCAACTAGTACTTGTGTTTCAAACCAGGGAGCTAAACCTCTTGGAGATATAAACATGCTTTCTACCATAGCAGAGCAGTGCAAATTTTCTTCTCATGACCTAACTGGAAAAATTACCACAATTTTCAAGTGTCATTTTATCTGATATTAATTTATACAATAAATGAGTGCTTGTAATTCCCTTCAAACAGGCATGTGCTGGTTAATAAATACCACAGAGATCCAGAGAAGCAAATTTACAGTACCTGTTAGGTTTTGAGTCTCTGTTCAGAATGACAATGTGGCTGGTTCAATGCTTTCAGGTGCCAAAGGTGAGATGGGTGTCATGGGAGCTCCTGGTCCTCCAGGGCCTCCAGGAACTCCTGGAAGAAATGGTCTGCCTGGCTTGAAAGGTAATGTTTGTTTTATTTGCCCCTAAAGGGACACTGTTTTCCCCATCCTGTCTTGAAAGAGGTTTTGTAATACTAACATCTAGGTTTTGATATCTGGGACCTGCTTAAGTTACTGTCTTGTGACAGTGCTGATGTTCAGAATTGCTTTGCATTTTTAAGCCATAGCATTCAATCACTATTTAGTTGATGTCATGAATTGTTAGCTATTTTAGAAACAATCCCTTTTGATTGATGGCATTGAAGTAGGGCAATATTTCTGCAGTGTGTTTTGAAGTCTGCTTAAAACAGCAGAAAGAAGAAAATCAGTAGCTTAGGGTTATGGAGCCATCAAGAATTAGCTATATAGGTATCACAGAGTCTCTCTTCTGTGCATTTTCCCAATCCCCTTGTTGGAGATGAATTTTGAAAGAGTTTGGTAGAAGCAAACCCAGTTCACCTCTCCAGAACAAGGAGGCTGAGTCCAAAGCTGCCATAGCTGTTGTGACCCCTTTGTGCTGGTAGCACAGTGTGGCTCAGACAGACACAGCTGCTTCCTCTGCTGCCCAGAGCTGGCAGACACCCCTGTGCACTCCACTCACTCAGCTTTGTTCCAGGGCTAAAGATGCTGTGCAGCACCGTCCATAAACTGCCTGATCCTTTGGTGAATTGCAACCTCATGAATAAATCATGGAATGCCTGTGTAAGAAAATCCATTACAAATACATTAGCCTACCTTAAGGATTTTTTTTTCCCTTTTGTTGGCTGTACCTTCTGTAGGTAATAGTGGATTACCTGGTCCACCAGGACCTCCTGGACCAGTGGGGCAGAAAGGCATCAAAGGTGAAGCAGGTCTGCCAGGTCCACCTGGAACACTTGATCCCAAACAGCTGGGAGCAAAAGGAGAAAAAGGCGAGCCGGGTATTCCAGGTAAGGCACTTTGCATGTGGATATGGGGAGGTGGTTTGTCCTCTACACATAGTAGTGAACTGTGACTGAATCCATTACTATTCATTCATTCTTACAGGAAAAAAGCTAACTTGGAATATAGATGTGGTTTAATGGTCTTGTATTTAGGCTTTTTTTAAAAGGATTTTGTGACCAAGTTCCTCTTTATGGTTAGTTTCCAGTGTCCTTGCTCATTAGCTGTTACTATTACTTGGCATGTGGCAGTTTTGTAATAGCTCTAAGGTACTTTCAGCAGGATTACAGTTCAGTCTTCTAGGAGTTATTCCTAAGCATGATGAGAGAGTTTTCATAGCTGCTGTCCTGGCTGCATTCCTGCTGTCTCAAAGGCCCTTTGGTCTTTGCCTAGGATGAAATTTGCTCAGGTCATCTGCTCATGCACCACCTCTGTATTCTCCCTTTGGGTGTCTCTCTGGACCACTGATGAGCTAAATGTCATCTCTGTGTGTTTTTCTGCTCGGGAAGTTGGCAGCCTGGAAGTCTTTGTCAAGTCTGTATTCTCTCATTCTTGCTGGCTTCTCCCTCCTCCCCCACCAAGGGTTCTGATGTCTCCTTTGAACTCTTAATTTAGTCTTGAGAAGAGTAAAAAATATTCTACCCTAGAGAGAGCCAGAATGCTTTTCCCTAATGTTGCCCCAGCCATTATTGTGCTAATTTACCTATTGTATTAATTTCTCACAAGCCTAGATAGACTCCTAAGACACTTTTTCTTTTCCTGTGGAAGGCAGGTTTAACTATGTCAGCAGGGCAACACAAAGTTCTTATGGGATAACAGCCACATAGAATTCGTAAAAGTCTACAAAACAACCACGTTAATTTTTATAAAATATTAGTCCCAAAGTGATTTTGTTGTAGCAATGTAATTTAACTTGTATATAAATAATCTGGGTGAATGCAGAGGTTAGAATAGAGTCTGCTCATCCAGAAGACAGCCCTTGAATGAAGTATATTGGCATTAGTCATTAAGTTACTTTTTTCTCAACTTATTATTTTATTCCTGTCCTGTAGTAATTTTAAATTTTCCAGAACAAATGCTTTGTGTTCTGTGATACTTTTCCTTGCTAAGCTAGGAGGAATTATATTTACTGAAGAAAAATTCCTATTTGTTTTTTTATTCATCCATAGCTACATCTCCTCTCTTAAGGTAAAAGAAAACATACATTGGTAGTGATAGTAATAATAATAAAATGTCTTTTTCCCTTGAGGTATTCCTGGTTTATCAGGCCAGAAAGGTTATCAAGGTCTCCCGGGTGACCCAGGCCCACCAGGACTTAGTGGCCCACCAGGTGTGCCAGGATTGCCAGGTCAGTAAACAAGACTTCTGCTGGACAGTTTTGATGAAGAGAGATTTGCATGTGTTTTTATCACATGGAGTTGGGATGTTAATCCACTTATATCTCAACTAACCTTAGGGATTTGCACTTAAAACTGCAGCACAGTTTTGGGGCATTTAAAGTCATTATCCAAACACATGCTTGAAGCCCTTCCCTTCAAACAGAGGCAAGAGCAGGTTTAAACTGATCCCTTTAAAGATTAAGATGTCTTTTAGGATGACTGGAAAAGTACCTGCTGCTAGAGCAAGCAATGTGACTGCAGAACCTGCCAACAGGACTTTCACTTCATATGTTTATTTCATATATTGCCAAGCATTATACTTTGAAAATGGCCAAATGGATGTATTGCAAAGGCTGAGTGTCAAATATTTGCTTTAAAGAATTGCAAGGACCAAGAAAACTAATTCAGTTTTGCACCACTTCTCCCTACAGCTGTAACAATTTATCTGAGACCTTGAGTCCTTGTTTGCTGTGTCTAATGTAGGCCTTGCTCAAAATATTTTGTTGGGCTTGGGAAATATTGTTAACATCCAGGACTCAAACTAGTTTGGGCATTGTGGGTTGCATTTAGATCTGTAAAAGAAGCTGCTGAATACTTGTTGCACATAAGAAAGAGATAATGTGTTTATTCTGCAGAGGAACTCATGAGAGACCATGTCACACCAGTACTGAATCCTTTCAGATGGTGACTAAATCCTGGACTGAGATTTGACCTATTTCATTAGACTTATTTCAAAACAAATAAGCAGTGATCCTGATCAAATCTTGGCTTGCAACAAAATGAAGGTGTTGAATATTTGACTACAAATAAGTGTGGAAAAGCAAGTAGGAGCAGTATGAGGCCTAAAGCAACTCCAAATCCATTGCCTGTAATCAGATAAGCATGGTCATATGAGAATGCATGGATATCAGAAACCTGTCATTATTGCCATTAATTAACTCAATCACACCTTTCCTAGGCATCAAGGGGGACATGGGGCTTCCTGGGCAGCAAGGACCAACAGGACCTCCAGGATTAAAAGGAGCTATGGGAGAGATGGGTCTTCCAGGTTAGTTTCTGTGCTTGAATTTTACTTCATTTGGGCCAATGTTCTCCTTTTATATACTCCAAATATGACTCCACTTGTGTCTAGCATGTAATAATAGCAATGAAGATGAGGATTGCATAAAGCCCTACATACATAATGGAGATTTTTAGGTAATTGTTTTAGTTTGGTTTTAAAAGTAAAACACATTAGGTATTCAAGGCCAGCCAGTCAAATTGTTGGGCATTTCTAGTTCAGTTGTTGCACTTTGAATGATTTCTGTAAATTACTGCAGAAGTTCTATTTATATTTTTTTAAATTTCATTGTATCTTTTGGACAGGTCCCCCTGGGCTTAAAGGCAGCCAAGGACTGGCAGGACGTCCAGGGCAGCCTGGGCCTGCAGGATTTCCTGGACTGAAAGGGGAGAAAGGTGACCCTGGTCTTTCAGGCATTGGTATTCCTGGTCCCACTGGACCAAAGGTACCTTTACAAAATCCTTCCAATTGAAAATTCCATTAGGAAATTAGATTTTGTGTTGATTTTTTCCCCTCAACTATTACTTAATATATATAATGTATAACTGTAAATACATATATAAATATATTAGTAAAAAGCTGGGTTGACTTTGCAGGTGAGATAAAAATTTCTAATTTTAAAGGTGGAAATATTTATATACAACTTAATCAGGTTAAAGGAGAAGATTGTTTACCAGACTTTTCAAGTTGGATTTATTTAGTGGCCTAATCTTCATTGTGACACTTTTGTAGTTGCTAGGGATTTATACAATTAATATCATTGTCCCCCTGTCTAATTATGTAGTTAATTCCTAAAAAATTCAGAGGTGCATTTAAACACAAATTACTGATAATACAGCATGATTACTGCTGCTTAAAATTTTAAAGTGTGTAAAGTATTTTAATTAATATTTACCTATATCATCCTTTCTGCCACCCAAAAAAAAGTGACAAAAAGATCTTCAGAATGTCTAACAGTCTTCACTGATGGCTTGCAATTGATGTTGTGCACAGTTAGTTTAGCAAAAACATTGTGTGATTAAAGCTGCATGATTAAAGCTACACTTTTTATTCTGCATTATCATGGGGTAGAAATCTCTGATCCTGCTGGAAGAAAGGAAGATACTTTTTTTCTTTAACATAGGCCAGTCCTGACGAAAAACTATGATACTGTACACAAAATTATAGGGGAGGACTGAAGTCTTTACTGTTGCTGTTTTTGCTTAATTTTGTGTTGAGATGATTGACATTAACTGGATATGAGGAGAGGTGTACACAATATACTTGTGACCTTGATGTGATGGTAGGATGGGGAACATACAGTAAGGGCTTTCCTATCTTAACAAGTCTGGGTTCTTATTTCTGCTTAATGTTTTCCAGGGAGATCTTGGCTTGCCTGGATACCCAGGTAGTCCAGGCTCTAAAGGCATAGCTGGAAATCCTGGTTTGCCTGGATTTCCAGGCAGTCCAGGTGCAAAAGGAGAACCAGGCCTTCCTGGATTCCCAGGTAATTCTCAACAGATTTGTTTTAATATCCCCTCTTGCTAATATTGGAATGAACAGCTAAACACAGTGGGTAACTGGGGGAGACTCCAGCTTCTCAGAGTTTCTGGCAATCTGCTGCTTCTAAGCTTTGTGCTGTTGGAATTGTCACTACAAAAGTGTGGGAATGCATCTCTTAAATTGCCTTCTGAAATTGTTCATCTGCTCTGAGGGGATGGAGCAGCTGTGTAAGTTAAGACTCTCCATAGCACTCACTCTTACCTCCTTTAACACACAAATATTGGGATCAAAAAAAAAGTATCTATATTTTCTTTTTTCATGAATCAATAAAAAAGTGCCATCCTGGAAAACTTAGCAGTTTTTTTCATATCATTTATTGTAAAAAAAAAAAGTGTTCTAAAGAGAAATCTCTGAAATATAATTGAATTAGGTTTTGCACTTTGTTCTTTAAAAAAATATTAATCGTGGTTGTTCACAGGTGTATGTCAGTCTTTTTATTCAAAATTGAAAGAAAGATTTTACCTCTGCTGCATTTACAGCACTAAAGGCTGTTTTACAAATATGCTTGAGCTGCTTTGATGTAGAAAATGAGGGAATTTACAGCTGTAGTCATGACAGCGGGAAGCTTAGAAGAAAACAAAACCTGACCATGAACCTGACAGTTTTTACCCTCTGTTTCATGTCCTGCCTAAAAGACTGAACAGCCACAAGGTGTTTTGAGACCCTGCCTGGATCAGGCTCAGGTGCTGGTCAGAGCAGACGTGCAGCAGATCAGGTGTTTCTCCTGCCTCCCACTCAGCTCATGCTGTAGGGGCAAGAATCCAGTGTAAACTTAAGACCATTTTTCCTTTTTTCAGGAAGGGAAAAGAGGATTGGGGAACAACTATTCAATCCCAGTACATAATGCTTTCAATTTGTTGTCAAGCAGAAACATCTGTCTTTAAAATGGTAACTTTTGAGTTGCTGTGTATTTGGCCATGAGCACTCACCAGTTAAGAGGCTTGAGAGTAGCAGTAAGAGTAGTTGTACCAGTATGTTTTGTTTCTGTGCATTCTTTGCTTTCTAATTCATCTCCTTGACCAGCTGTAAATCTGCAAAATGAGCATAAATACAGTATCTTGGTAGAATTAGCTCATTTGTTACTCAGGGCATCTCAGATTATAGCATTTCAAGATCTGCTGAAAAATCAGTTTTGTTCATTATTTGATTGAAATGCCTGTACTTTACAGGAACACCAGGAATTCCAGGACCAAAAGGTATTGAGGGCCCTCCAGGTAATCCTGGCCTGCCTGGACCACCTGGGCCAGTAGGTGAGCATGGACAGTGCAGCAGAGATCAGCTGCTTCTGTGAGAAACATAACACATAAAGGCACTTCATTTCTTATCTTTTTAGCATCATGGAAATGTATTTGTATGTACATGGCTGCTCAAACACCATTGCACACACTTAATTCACTGAAATTAAACAACAAAGAAATTTTAACTTTCTTTTGAGGACTTATTTGCTGTCAATGCATTAGCTATTGAAACAAGAAGTTAACTGTTTCTGTACTTACCAGCTTTATTTATGCTACATATTACGGTGGCCTAACCTGTTTTCATAGGAACAAAATCATAATTTATTCTAAAGGGAAGCATTATATCTTTAGCAAACAGTGACTGCTTGAAAATTCACAGCCCTAAAAGACTTTTCTAAATTGTCAGGGGTGAGAGAGAAAGGTTTAATTTTAAGATTACACCGCTGTAAATCTTTTATTGCATTACCACACTTTTAGATTCAGATGGTGGTGAAGGGGATGCTGGTTTTCTTTACTGCAGTTTAGGCTGTCAGCCTTTTAGGTCATCAGCCTTTTAAGACTGTGCTGATATGTTCCATCCCTGTTTTAGGTGATATTGGTCGTCCTGGCCCTCCTGGTCCTTCAGGGGAAAAGGGACAGCCTGGTCGAGATGGTATCCCTGGACCAGCGGGTCAGAAGGGTGAACCAGGTAAGGTGCCCTTCCTGTTTCTTTCTTCCTCTTCACTCTGCATTGACATGTCCTGCTTGCTCTATTCTTTCTTTCCTGTAACTGCCCTTATACCTTCAAAGCTGTTCCTGTGGTTCCTGGCTGCTGGGTGGTTCACAAAGGGTGCTGGCAAGCTGCCAGTGAGGCACAGGACAAGAATTCAGTCAGCTCTCCTGAATTTTATTACCTGGCTTTAACACCAGCCCCTGTTCCTGTATTCCATGGTAGCTTATTGCTTCAGCTCAGTTACACAGTGGGTAAACAGTCCACTGTAATCCCTGCTGTAAAGATAGATCTTAAAACAAAAATGCAAACATAGTAACTCCCAAAATCTGAAAGAACAGATCGCAAGGGGATGGAAACAGTTATGAAAGTTAGGGATGCATTCAATAGCAAAACCTCCAGCTTTGAGGAAGACTGGTGAGTGAATGACAATCCAAGCCATCTCAAGGAATAGCTTATTTAGATGAACTGCACTCTCATTGTTCTAAGCCTCATATTCCCATTCCTGGAGACCTGAAAGCTAAATATTCATTTTTGTCTAAATCTGTCTTTTTTTCAGGTCTACCAGGTTTTGGGCGTCCGGGACCCCCAGGACTCCCAGGATTGTCAGGTAAAGCTTTTCTGTTGCCCTTGGTTAAAAAGGTTCAATGTAAAATACATTTACACACCAAAAACAAGAAGGGTATGTTGTTTTTTCTGTAACAAATGAATGCTATAGCTACAAGTAATTTTTTTTTTCCTCAGCAGAGGTTTTGAATTAACCACAGCAATAAAGACATCTTATTACTGACCACTGTATTTTGTAAATTAGCAATTATGCAGCCAGAATAAATGCACACAGAGAAATAGCCTATTGCATTGTGTGGAACTTTGCTGATTGGTGTCAGTAAATGAAGCATTCACAAAACAGATGATAAATGAAGCTGCTTTGAAAGTATAGGTACCTGATACATTGCTCTTCTCTGGTAGCATTAAAGCTCCTAAATTCTCCAGGCTTATTTGAAAATTTTGCAAGTATGTCTTAATTTTCAGCAACATCTCAAAAAAAGGATGAAGTCTTAATACTGACAGATTTCTTCACAGAAAGCCTTATTTGTAGGCTTACAGTCTCCAAGGATGTTTATGAATTACAGCATCACTGGCTTTTTAACATGTTAGAAGCTATAGCACTTTCTCCTGCAAGAATTATTAGCCCTCACTCTTTTCTGAATGTTAGACAATTTTACCCTGTCTCACCCTGCAAATAAGGGGAGTTGTGGCCAGACTTGTGCCTTCTGCAAGAGAGAGAAATGGCTTTGCAAGTTGGCTTTTGGGCTTTATATAAACTGGTAACAGTATTCACAAATATGCCTTTCTACAGGGCAAAAAGGAGAACTGGGGTTACCTGGCCCACCGGGACCCCCTGGACTTCCAGGACCGAAGGGAGAACCAGGTTTCCAGGGATTCCCTGGTCTGCAGGGTCCACCAGGTCCACCAGGAATACCAGGGCCACCTCTAGAAGGTCCTAAAGGTAGTCCTGGCCCACCAGGTGTTCCAGGAAGGCCAGGTAAGAGCATGATCCATACCTGTGAACATCTGCCAGTACTTTGATGTTTTGCTGGTAGGTCATCAGCCTTTAAATTGGCTCTGTTTATTTGGATGGATAAGGTCAAGCCTCATGGCATAGGTGTGTGGGCAACCAGAGAATTATGTTGCCAAAAAACCCCAGTATCTATAAATAAACTAGCCTCAGTTTCTCAAAATTTTGGATGCCTGGCAGCAAAAATCAAAGGCGTTCCCACGCGGGAGGTTCTCCGCATGCTGCCCCAATAATCACTCACAAGCACCTCTGAACATCTGAGACCTTTGCAGTGTTGTTACGCGATCAGCAAACGTCACCGCGCACAAAAAACCAAAAGTAACAAGCCCCATCATCCTACGAGTCATGAAAATCCAATTCCCACTAGCATCCCAGCATGGTCAGATTGGATACTGCTCCTCATCTCCAGGCCATGTAACACAAGTCATTGCTCCATCGTGCCACGTGGCTCCCGTGGACTCCGTGCTCCATCGTGCCGTGTTCATCTTTCCATTCCATGTTTGCATCTTATTCCTGCACCAACTAATTCTGGGAATGAGAAAACACTACACTGAGTTAACATTGCTGAGCAACTACCTGGCCTGTGTTAGAAATTGATTTCTATTTTGTGTCACAGAATGTTTATTTGCATTTAGATACTGCTGTTGAAAAAATCTAATTTAAATTAACCTGCCACAGCTCCAGCTCAAGCTTAGTTCTGGACCTTAAATCCAGAAGTACTTTGCTACGTCTAAGATTCATCTCACATAACAGGCTTGATATTCTCCCTAAAGGAGACTGCTTTCAAACCAAGCCATTGGTTGATGACAGGGACTTTTTTCCTTTGCAGATTAATGGTAAAGTAATATTTTCATTTATTGCCCTCAAATTATTCTTTAAATAAAAGACTTTTCTGAGGAAAGTTAGTTTTGAGTTAGTACATTTGTAAAATAGCTGCAACACAGACAGCGTTGATTTTTGGGTATCAATGGAGAGTTTAGCTTTGCAGTATACACTTGAAAAGATTTAAAGGTTTTCATTTTCCTCATCTTGCTTCTGACACAAGAGGAGGCAGTCATACTCAATAATGTTTCTTTGAAAGGAATTTTATCAAAATATTTTCCCTAGAGCTGGAATTGAACCATATGTTATTATCAATGGCAATATGAGTTTTTTCTTTTGCAGAGTAGGCTATGAACTCATATACCTGAACTGTGTATTTAAAAAATGAGTCATTATAAACCTTGGTTTTAATCTATAACACCTTAGAACTGGGGTGCTGTTTGCCAGTAGAATGAGGTTTTCTTTTAGTGCCAGTAAAAATCCTTCTGCTGTGTTTCATCCTAAACCAGCTTTGTGTGTGACTGATGTAGAACAACCACCCTATGGATTAATAATCCCCAGCCAGTCACAATGTCTTGCTGGTTTCCTATTTGGTTAGTAGAATGAGGAGTACATGCCTTCCCCCTTTTTCCTGGAGGAACTGACTCCCTGCTGTGTCCCAGGGGCTCTAACCAGGCAGCAGAGCATCCCTGCAGCACATTTGTAGCCCTGTTTGCTTTGGACTTCATTAATTCTTCTGTATACAGAGTAGTACAGCCATTCAGATTTTGGCCCAGGACAGTGATTGGTCCATAACAATATAGGCTTTCATTTTTAGAAGTTTTTTATACAGAGGATATCTCCAAACTTCAAAGAAGTCTTTAAAAGTACACCAGGCTAAGCAACCTCTGAGGTGTAATAGAAGTACCAACTGAGGTCTCTGCTCTGCTGTAGCATTGGGGTTTTATGGAGCTGCTCATCCTGTTCACACTTCCCTCCCTAAATCAAGTGCTTACTGATTCTGATCAGCTGGGAAGGTGGAGCAATGGTGGGACTCATTTTGTGCAGATTTATGAGCAGGGGAAACAACCAGTGAGGTTCTGCTCAGCCATGTTCTCTCTTTCTTTTTCTTTCTCTTATTTCCATTTTTGTTGCATGCAATGTATAAAGTGAAGCATTTGTTTTGCTCAGTTACGTGTGAACTAATGCGGATAAACCAAACTATTATTGCAGTTCTGGTACAATCAGCACTCCAGCCTTTTGTTTCTGATGATAACAGAGTCTATTGTTGGAATGCTGATTTTGTAACATTTCAACATAAGGCAGTTACTCATAAAAGCAGCTGTGTGGCTGTCAAATTACCCCTTCTAGGGACAGAAATAAAACCAGAAGCTGTTTGCGTGTACTGTTTGTTGTTGGCTTCTGGGTATATTCTAAGATTAGCAAAAGAGATGAAGTCAAACATGATGTAGCTCTCTGACTCCAGTTGAGTTACCCCTAAAATAAACATTGATAGATGGTGTTGACATAGATTTATTAATTTATTATAAAATTAAGCCAATTTCCAGGGCAACAGAACACTACTGTTGCTCCACATGTCTATTTTCCTTGCTATAAATAATAATAGTTTGGTGTTTTGCACACTGTATGTAAAGGAATATTGAGCTAAATCTAAAAAGAAAGGTTTAGTTGAATATGTTAGTTTGTTGATATTTCTAACAATTTTGATGTTTTTCCCCTTGTTCTAATGATGACCTTGGTGAATTCTGACCCCCTACTCCCAGGTCCCTCAGGTTAGCCCCGTAACTCCAAAATAATAACTTTGCATGAAGATGAATGTATTACTTTTGTAGTGTCTAAATGTAGATATGCAGAGTCATGTTTCAGACATACCTTTTAATTTGTGGTGGGGAAAAAAATGCTCAGAGTTGGCTTTCAGCCATCTCTTCCATGTTGTGGGACTGACATTGGAAGGACACAGTTGCTCTGCCCATGGTGGAAAACCATGTGAGTCTAGATTTGCAAGGCTTTTATGCAGTGTCCCCAGCTGTGAAACTTTTTTTTGGCTTTTTTTTCCCTCAGTGCAGTTGGAAACAATATATTCTGATTTTCAGCTTTTTTTAAAAAAGCACATTGCACTGTCCTCCCATGACTTGCTGCATAATTGTGTGTTGCAGCTTGGGCAAGTGACAGTAGTCATTTTTGTAGCACCTGCCACTGTTGATTTTGGACACTCAAGTGACTTGAATAAATTAGATGCTTCTTTTATACCAACAGTATTGGTAGGAAAATTTATGTAGACTAACAGTGATGCTTTAGATTCTCAATTTAGAGCCTTTTAAATATTCACTGCAGAGAAATCCTTATTTCCATTGTTTCACTTCACTAGCCCATTTAGAGGAAATGAAGAAAGTTCTACCTTGTACAAATATTTAATGAAAATAAAGCTCACAGCCATGTCCTCCCTGGCACTAGGGCAGTGGGAGAGAATTGGTGAGACATTTACTGTAACCTTAGTGTATCAGCATGGAACTGATACACTCCCAAACTGGCACTTGGGAAGATTTTAACATCTGTGTCTAGACTGAAAATGACTTTGTATATCTATTTAATAATAATGATGTCTTTAGGTTTTGCTATGATGATTTTCAAGCAGCAAAGAACTGTCATGAAAATTTAATAAAGGAATACATTTTAGTTTTCAGCCTGCTGTCCTAAGCACCACGAGGTAGCAAATTTGGTAGCCCCTGATGTCTGAATCCTATCTTTATGCAGCCATGTCAAAAAAAGGGAATGTGGCTTTACCTTTTAATTTAACTGTGGTCACCCAAGCAGTAACCACACTTTCAAAGAGAGCTGCCATCATGGGGTGCTGAGAGGAACTAAGCAATTGCATCAAATTTTGTTCCACCCTGTGACTGGGATCAGCCAGAATTCAGTGATGAACATGTGTAGGACTGATATATAAATCATAGCAAAACTTACCTATCAGTAAAATATAGTTTATAAGTACTTAACAGTAACAATGAAATGTCCATGTCATTATTTTTAACAACTGTATTACAGTTAGTATTTAAAATAATTTACCAAATATGTAAGAAATAGTGCTGTGAGGTAAACCTGATGTGTATTTATTGTAGTTTTTAGCTGTAAATTGCATGATGATATGTTGATATATTTAAATCATTTCACTGACATGAAATATGCAAGCGGCACAGAAGCTAAAATGTATATTCACTTAGGAGCATTGTAGGGACAACCAGCTTATCTTTTGAGAGAGGGCATTTAAATCATTTTTCTAAGGATGTTATCACGTGCCATTCTCCATATAATCTTAGGTAAATTAGCATCTTGAAATGTTTTTATCAAGACATTGACAAAAAATTTGCAAGTTCTGCTGTATTGTTGCTGACAGCATTTGCAGCCCTGTTGATCCATGTCAATCTTGCTTACAGTTTCAAAGAGGGCCTAAGCCTACTTTTCAGTCCTGGAATTGTATTCACAGGTAGTTGAGGCTCATACCTGATTAGTGTTGATAAGTCCTTCTGTTAGTCACACTTCCCCCCTGCCCAAAGCAGAACTTTGCACAGGAGTAAGTTGTATTTCACAATTTACCTGTTTGCCAAGCCCCGGGCCCTGTGAGGCTGAGTATTGTCAGTGAAATGGTTTCATAGTCCAAACCCTGTTGTGAGCAGGACTAACCATTTATAGGCCTTAGCTGTAATGTTAAAGCAATAAAACATTCTCTAGTGAAGCTTTAAGTTTGCTGTTAAATGAAATGTCAAATTAGTTTCAGTAGAGCCTAGTCACCAGAATAACTAGTATCTGAAAATACCTATGTTTGTGTATTCATGTGTGGTTTTATGCATGCATGTGGATTATACTGTAAATACAAAATATGCTGGTGAAATGGGTTGTTGTGTAGTGTATTTGCTGTCATCTGTACTATTTCTAACTAGTAATCTTGTTTTGTACTGTGTGATGTCTGACCCTTCTAACATCGATCATTGGGCTTTGGTGAACTCTGATCCTTCCAGGGCCTCCAGGTTAGACTCTTAACTCGGGCAATTTGTTTTACTGCATTGCACTTGATGTAAGAGAAACAGATGTTTTCCTGTAATTCTGTGATTGTCTTTTTAAGGGCTGTGCTTATTCTGCAGACCGTATGTGTTTGATTAGCATGCCCCAGATGGTAACCTGGTATTATTTTGCATGTGAACAGTACTAGACCAGTATGAAAGAGCAAAATGAACACAAAAATCCTTGCATGATGGGATGTTTTCTGTAGCTGAAACTGCTACAGGATATGTGTGAAATCTGGTACAAAATTGCTGTTGATTTAAAAAGGGAAGGAATTCTATACTCAAATTTGCATGAAGAAACACAAATAATCAAATTTATCCATTGGGTATAGATTATGAGGATGTCAAAGGAGATTCAAAGTTGCAGGAGGGCTGAAAATCCAGCACACTGATAAATGTTAGATTTGTACTGCAGGAGAGTATGTCATAGCTCTGTTCTGCAAAAAAATCCTTTTGTTAATCCAATTATGAGCTCTAACTTGTAAAATGTTATTAGCTGTTGCTGCACTTGCTTATGGTTTATTTTGCCACAAATTTATGCCTGTTACCTTCCATTTAGATGGTGGGACAAAGATGGAGGTCTCATCTTTGAGTTGATCTGAGAAACTCAGAGTTTCTTTTATACCCACTGCTTTGTTTTGGATTAATCCGGCTGTAGCAAAGGCAAAATATTTGAAGACCAGCCCAGTTTCTCTGTTAGGTTTACACAGTGTAAGTCTACTAAAGATTAAAAAAATCAGTTGCAGGAAGAGTCATTCAATATAAGGAAGTTTCTGCAACTCAGGTTGTTATGTAGATGAGGCAGAATGACAAGCTTCCTGCTGCCCAGCAGTCAGGAGACAGCACACGTGTGCTCCTTAATAGGTATGCCAAATTCTAACAAGAAAGCAGTACTACAGTGTTTACACTGTACTGTGTTAGTGTTGAGACTAGCTTACAAAAGGAATTCAGGTTGTTAAGAAGCACTTAAGACATGGTGAATGTCATGCAGGTCAGCAGAGGAGATGTTTGTACCATCTAATTTTGGGTTTCTTGGCTCCTAGTAAAGGCACTGGTCTGGTCACCAGTAAGCTGCTAATGCAGGTGAGCTGCACTGCCTTCTGGCAAGACCTGCCTCATCAGCTAGATAAGAGGCCTTGATTCCTGATTTGGGTAGTGCAAATAATTCCTCTAACTTGTTTTCCTTTTAGTTTACCCTGAATTTAGCACTGAAATAGAGCTGAGAAGTTAAGCCTTTTTTTTTTTTTTTTTTTTTTTTTTTTTTTTTAAACACTGAAGGCACAAACTGGGGCAGAATGAATGATATATACTGATGTGTGCATATTTGTTCTGCAATGTTAAGGTCCACCAGGCCCAGAAGGTCCACGAGGGCCACCAGGCAGTGGAGGACTTAAAGGGGAAAAAGGGAACCCAGGTCCACCTGGTCCACCTGGCCTGACTGGTCCAAAGGGAGATCAAGGACCACCGGGACGCCAGGTATGACAAGAAATGGAGTTTTCCCCCTAGTTAATTTTTAAATCCAATAAAACTGGAATATATTTAGGTGGAACATGCAGTTCAACATAATAAAAGCCAAATTGTAGTAGCTAACACCTTGTCTTGTAGGAAGGAAGAGGATCTTTTCCTCAGCTATCCCCCAGTATCTAGGCAGGATGTCCCTGCTAATGTTCCCATGGGAGCTGTCCGTGCAGCCTCGTGTTCCCACTCTCATGACAGCCCCCCATGGCCTCAGCCCTCCACAGCCCCCAGTGTGCTTTGTTGTCCCCAGCCACCTGTTCCATTCTGGTTCTCTGGAACTGCTGAGATGAGGGAATAACATGAGGCTCTTCTCTTCAGGGGGATCCTGGTCGTCCAGGTCTGAATGGAATGAAGGGTGACCCCGGGGTTCCAGGCGTTCCAGGATTCCCAGGTATTTCACTGGGTATTCCCAGGTATTTAACCAGCATTTTGAGCAAAACCTCCAGACACAGTAACAGCCTGTTTAGGCCATTCCTGCAGCAGACTTTGTAGAACAGCATGTTCTTTCACTGGGTAACTGTGTGAATTTGATGTTTCAGGTATGAAGGGTCCCACTGGACCTGCAGGACCCGCTGGCCTCACGGGCAGCCAGGGACTGCCAGGCCCACCAGGTAGGAGTCCTGGGTAGTGGCACTGTCACTTTTGCTCCCTGTCAGTAGAATTTGTTACATAGATGAGTTGGTCTCAGCCAGCAGTCAAAGTGAAGTGAGCAAGATCTTCAACATAATTCCAACCTGTCCTTTTTAGCCCTTACAAGTAATTCTAATATGTTTTATACTCTGTATTCAGTCTATATGGATTAACTCTTTTGAGAAGGGTCCTTAGAGGGGGTCACCAAGAGTACTTTTTTGTCCTATACATACACTTATTCTTTCTTGCAATGATGGAGCTCTTGGCTTCTGATTGTGAAATAAAGAAACTGTTTCTAATGCTGTCTTCCACCTTCGTTTATCTAATACCAATCTTCCTTCTCTCAGGTCCACCAGGTTTACCAGGTACCATTGGACGAAGCATTGTTGTCAAAGGTGATCCTGGTTCCCCAGGTCCTCCAGGACAGCCTGGGTCCAAAGGGCCACCTGGATTGCCAGGGCCACAGGGATTGCCAGGTACGAGCCAAGGCTGCAGAGGACATGACCAGAAATGTATCTGAGTGCAGGTGGCAGTGCCAGTGACATGGCACAGGCTGCAGAGATGAGTTACTGAGCTCAGCAAGGGGCAAGAGAGAAATGCAGGTTAATAGGTAACAGATGAACACAGGATTCCACCATACACATCTGGTTTCATTGACTGTTCTTCTCTTATGTATCAGAAAGAAGCAGCAGATGAGTCATTGACAACTTGAAGATTTCTGTAGTGAGATTTCAAGAGCTTTTATTTCAGTTATGCTTTTGTGTATTCTAGGTCCAATTGGTCTTCCTGGTGACCCAGGGAGAGATGGACTTCCTGGTTTTGATGGTCCAGCAGGACGAAAAGGAGAGAGAGGTCTCCCAGGCCAGCCAGGTAGGGTGTTTATGCTATGAGGACTCACTGGAAAAAGAGACTCCCATTTCTGAATGGAGGTCAATACTGGGAAGTAAGATCTTTGCTCCATGGGAATAATGGTAAAATCATAATTTTAGGATTTTCTTAATGCAGAAATATTACAAGCACCTGAACATACTTTGATTTGGAATATTCTCAGCACCAACACATTGCTGGTCATTGCTGAGTAACATTGTCAAGTGCTTTACCTCAAGCTTAATGGCATTCCCTTTGTAGCACAGATGATGCAGAGGAGATAATGAAGACTGTAAGAAACTGAAGAGAGAGATTAGTAAAATAATGCTTATTTTGCATGGAAGTTATGAATGGGATAAACAGACTTCATAAAAGAGTTTCACCAAAGTCAGAGATTGGACTATCATTTAGGTATTGCCTAAAACTACTGAACTAGGATTTGAGAAATCAGACTAGGCACTGGGACAATTTTCTAAAGGTGATAAATATTAAGTAGTTCTCTATTGCAATCTGTGAGAAAAAGTATTAGAATTAAAACAGTTAAAAAGTATACAAAGATCCATAACACCTTTTTCCTTTTTCTCTGAGCAGCTTTATGAAATCTGTTAGCATCATTTTGGTAAAAAAATGTATATAATGACTGCAGAATAACACAGTCTAAATATTTGTAGTTATATTTCCTGATATTGCTGTTCAAGAACAGCCTTTTCTGATACATTTCTCAGTCATTTGACTCATTTTTGCTCACATTCAAGGCTGTTCTAGCTTATTTCCACTTTTAGTAACCTATTCCAAAACTGGCAGCAGCTTATCATTTTGATGGGCTTTGGCTCAGGTGTTACCACAGCATGGCTTGGAGTGAGACTTGCCCCTGTTTCTGGCTCTGCCATTTATTTTGTGATCTTGAGCAAGATATTTCAACATTATCTTAAGCTGCACGCACAGATACATTTTGGAAGTGGGACACTGACTGAAGTCATTCCAGTGGCTGCCATGTCCTCTGCAGTTATCATAGTGCCTGACAGCCCTGAGAATATTTAACTTCACAATACCCCTATAACACAGAGAAGTTCCACTGTTACAACCACCTATGACAAGCTCCCTGATTCAACCAAGCTTAAATGAAAAAAAATCCAGGAAGACAGTGTTAGCAAATACCAGGTGCCCTAACACACAAGCACTTAATCATAAAACCAACAACATTCCAGAGCTATGGTGGTCCTAAAAGAGCAAGCAATGGTGTTAATCAACACTGTGTTGTGTTTCTCTCATGTGAACAGGTTCACGAGGAATACAAGGACCTCCTGGTCCTGATGGCTTACAAGGCCCACCTGGTCCTCCTGGAACAGCTTCTGTTGCTCACGGATTCCTCATAACTCGGCACAGCCAGACCAGCGATACACCACTCTGTCCACAGGGAACATCAAGAATATATGATGGGTTCTCTCTTCTATATGTGCAGGGAAATGAGAGAGCACACGGCCAGGATTTGGGTGAGATATTCTGTATGGCTCTCTCTTAAGAGGAAATATGTTGTAGCTGCTTCTTTGAATGCTTGGGTTCTCTGAAGACATAGCAGTCTTGGAGATTTCTAGCTGAGAATGGGGATTGCATACTGAGATCTGTTATCTCCAGAGGATGCACATTGTAATTCAGGATGAAGGAATGTAAACCAAAATGGAGAAGTGAAGTTTTTCCCCCATGTGACAATCTGATAGCACTTGCTGTGCACTCACAGGAGGGAGAGGAAGGATCCAGAAGTACTGTTCTGAAAGAATTGCTATAAAAAGCAATGAAGTGAAAACTTTACTGTCTTATGTGTCTTACTCTGTAGGTACTGCTGGGAGCTGTCTTAGACGTTTCAGCACAATGCCCTTCATGTTCTGCAACATCAACAATGTTTGTAACTTTGCATCAAGGAATGACTATTCCTACTGGCTGTCAACCCCCGAGTCGATGCCGATGAGCATGGAGCCACTGACTGGGCAAAGCATTCAGCCATTCATTAGCCGGTGAGGCAAAGCAGGCCAGCAGCTCTGTTTTAGTATCTGGAGAAACAGTACATCTTACCCCCATGTGTTTCCAACATGCAGCTTGGGAATTAAGAGATGAATCTGTCATGTTTTGTTCTGGGAGAGACTAGAAAAATAATTTGTTTTAAAGTATTCATTGTCTGCAGAGGTTCATCTTCCTGCAGCAGTGATAAGAAGAGGCTGTACAGCTTTTCTCAAAGAAGCAAGCTCTGCAGTCAGCAGTGAGAGATCATTGTGGACAGGAAAGAACATATAAGCAATTGGCTTTAGGATTAAGGCACTCACTTGGGGACTTTGAGCTTCCAGTTTCTGTTTCAGGAACTGCTTCAGTATTTTACCCAATGTAGTGAAAATACAGACAGATTTGAGCTCCAAAAGACTCTTATTGCAGTCACAAAATATGTGAAAAATAGAAGTCTAGATTAATAGGTGAGCCTCTCGTGAGAGTTGCTCCCTTTTTCAGTGTAAGAATTCTTAATAAAACATACTCCTATTATATTTTAACATCACATGTTTCTCTGGTATTCCCCTGTGTCCAGATGTGTTGTGTGTGAAGCTCCTGCTATGGTGATAGCTGTCCACAGTCAGACCATTCAGATCCCTTCATGTCCTCCAGGCTGGGACTCCCTCTGGATTGGTTACTCTTTCATGATGGTAAGAACTGCCTCCTTCTCCAGAAGCAGCTACTGCCTGCCCACCTGTGACCTCAGCTGCTTTAGGACACTGATAAGAACTGCAAGGGTTGTCATTTTACCTTCAGCCACTAACCAAGGTAGCCAGGACTGACAGTACACAGATCCCAGCGCCACTGACGTTTATGGAGGTGCCTGCCACCACATTATCTCTGCCAAGAATGAACAGTGACTTTTCAGTAGCTGACTGCTGTGCTATTCAGTTTTTACCACCTAAGATCCTTGTTTGTATCCTTGTTCCCTCCATTAGCACACGAGTGCTGGAGCAGAGGGCTCTGGACAGGCCTTGGCATCGCCTGGATCCTGTTTGGAAGAATTCCGTTCAGCACCATTCATCGAATGCCATGGTCGGGGCACCTGTAATTATTATGCCAATTCATACAGCTTCTGGCTGGCAACTGTAGAGGTGTCAGAAATGTTCAGGTAAGAAAACCTGTTTCTTGTCTATTGCTTTATTCCAGAATGAATGCTTTTGAAACTGAATTTATTCCAAAGATCAAAAGATATTTGTTTATAGGGATATAGGGAAATAATTTACCTTGTTTTCCCCCTCACAACCAGTTTTTCAAGTGTTTCTTTGGTAAGCCTTTAATATTATGTAAAAACTTGCTAGGGCACATTCTGTTTTGCAAGGAGCCAGATTCTTTTTGTGTCAACTCTCATTCACATTTTGTTGTAGTACCTCCTCTGAGGTACTACACAGTGCTACTGTGTTTACTGTATTTGGAGCCCAAAAGAACAATTTTGATTTTTTTCTTGCCAAACCTTTCCATAAACTCAAATATTTGGAAAGGTGGTTCACAGATATACAAGGGATAGGAGTGAAGGGCAAGATCAACTCTACTTAAAATTTTAAGGCAAAGCTTCATATGACTTGTATTTAAAAACCTTCTATGAAGAAGGTTTCCTATGCTCCATGGCCAGCATTTTATTCCACGCTTTGCAGAAGGAAACAGGAAGACATTTTGGCTGCAAGGAAGCCAGTGGCCATTGTGTCCTCACCTTCTCTGCAGTGAGCATATCAGCTGGAGCCCCTCCAACTTTTTCTCTTTCAAGTTGAGTAGCAAATCATTTCTTCACTGAAGAATCATCTCCTTTCATAGAATAAATAGCTACTGCCCTGTTTGTGTGCTGATAAAACACTCTTACTATTTCCTGCTATCTAATTGAAAAGTGTAGCTTTGTGGCACAGGGCTGACACTATGCTCTGAGCAGTGGTGGCCCCAAGTTGGTTTTGTAACACCTACAATCAGGGTACTTGACATAATTCATCACTCTTTTCTGGGTAGTTGATTATTGGTAACTCACCAGTGAAAACTTCCTATTAGTAGCTGCCATGCACCCTTGAGATTTCTCTCTCTACTGTTTTCTCCCTCCCATTAAAACAACTTCCTTCTTCATTCTATTTTTTTAAAGGAACTTTTAAGTATTTGTCTGGTGTACACACATATTGCACTAATTGTATTAATCTCCTATCTTGTTACCCATTCAAAATGAAAATAAATTATTTGGTAAAGCTACCACTTAAATACAGCTCTGACTCTACCAGTACTTTTGATGTGTTGTTAAAGTACCCTTCAACTAAAGGCTAGAAAGAGACCCCAGATACAATCTAAAATGTACACAGTTCACCTTCCCCTTGGGTTGTGTTTGTGCTCCAGCACCTGCCAGACTGAAACAGGTTCTTAGCATACCTTGGGGACACTGACACAACTGAGCATCTGTCACCTGGTGCTGGCAACAGACAGAATGATCCCTTTTAGAAAAACTCAAATTCAGGATTCATTCCCTGCTCACATCCTTAGATTTTATATGAAACAGTGAATTCAGTAGAAGTTGAAAGGAACTGTAAACAAAGAAAAACCTAATGCAACCTTTCCTTTGTGTCTGTCAACCAGCAAACCTCAGTCTGAGACACTGAAAGCTGGAGACTTGAGGACGCGGATTAGTCGTTGTCAAGTTTGCATGAAGAAGACGTAACATCTTGGAGGATGTTTTATAAAACAGTTGAAAATTCCTAAGATGCACTGTCTTCCAGCTGCAACAATGGTGCTACTGTGCAGAAAGAAAAGAAACAAATCCAAACTGTTTTAAACATGCAAATTCAAGTGTACCTCACTCATGTGCCAAACTAAGGGTTGTTCAGTATGTTTTTGACAACAGGACTAAGATGAAAGAATTGACCTCTTGGAAATAGAAAAGAACACTCGAGGTTCACAAAGGATCAGAAGATGAATTTTTTCATTTCTCTCCCTGTACCAAATGGCACCTTTTGATCAACCAAGAGAATAGAGAAGAACACGACGCACTGAGTATGTTTAAAATAACAAGACTGCAGTTTTGAAAAACATTTTTCATGGTGCTACTAACCCTACTGTATTTTTAATATGAAATTTTAAGCTTATTTCTCTTTGTAAGTAATGAAATGTGTATATTGTGTAAACACCTTTTTAATCTAAACTTTTAGTCATCTAGAAACAAACCAGACTGAGATAAAAATCCTTATGTCTAAAACTAAAAGATAAGACAGTATTTTATTATGAAACTTGTGGTACAGAGAGAATTTACCCCTCTTATGCCAACTTATTCATTTAATTTTTCATTTCCTTCCTCAGTTGCCAACCTGATATATTTGGGGAATGCACAGTTATTCTGAAGTAATTTTGATCAGGGTTTTAAATGTTGTACACCATACTAGCAGTGGTTTTACTTGTGCTTAGAAAACCCAATCCACTTGAAAAGGGGTTTTTTATCTTGTGAAAATATGTGAAATTATTAGCCATATTCTATATCCTACTTTTAAGAATACAAGTCACATTCACATTTTAGTAATCAGTTTGGTTTAACCAAACTAGTCCTTTGGGAATATCCAGTCACCAAAGCATTTAGGATGATGCTTGCATGAAACTTCAACTCTGAAGTGGTGTCATATGTTTTATCCAAAATAGTATACACACTAAGAAACCTTCTGAATAAAATAAAGCATAAGCTGGTGGAAACTTTCCTATTTACAAATGAATCTTTTCATCTTATGTGAATTTATACACATCTACAATGTATTCACAGTATACAGCAACTCCTGTGTATGTGTAGTTCACATAAGGCCTTGAAAGATGGTGCATGCAGTCTTTCTGATGTCAGTTTGTAAGAATCCTCCTCTGTCTGTCTAAAGAGTGTCACTACTTGTGCAATAGCTGAAAAGTGATCACTTTTGTATGCATGACTGTTCAGCTTCCATGGTCAGAGCGTTTCATTTACCCTCATGTATAAACAGCTCCCTGACAATGCAGGACTCTGTCCCGTGACAATACTTTCATATTTTCGTTGTATATTGCCACCTCGACTATCAATACAACCTAGCTTGTGAATTAACGTACTGCTCTATACAGGTGATGTGTATTTGTTTATTGAATACTGTTAAGTAATTTATCTGCTAATGGCTGTTCTTACCTTCCAGTTATCCCTGTAAACACAGAACATCTGACATATCCTTGTTTTACACATTTGACAAAGACATAGGACTGGTGACTAAGCAGGTGGCAGTGATATACAATGAGATTGGTGCTGATTTCTAAAGCTTTCAACTAAGTATGAAACTGAAGTTCTTTAATTCAAAGTGCAAAATAATAATAGCTTTGTCTTTTTTCCATTAGCTGCAGTTATATCTGTTGGTAGAGAGTGGGAATTCAGCAATGTGTATCTTTCAGCTCAGTTTAGTTTGGTTTGCTGATGCATGTGGTAATAAACTGAACCTGCTGCTACCTCCAAGTCAGGAACTTGTTACCAAAGCTGAAATAAAATAGTAAGTCTCTTCATGTAAACACAAACTCTTATCTTGCTGCTGGCTCTGCAGAAGTCTAAAATGAACATAGCTGCCAATCCCTAGCCCTAAAACAGCAGAAAAATGAATGCTAAGGCCAAGGAGCTCTCAAAGGAAAGGGCTCTCCCAGCCTTCCCTACCAACACTCCATCTTGTGTTTACCAACACAGTGTTCAGATGTGGGGACATGGAATATAGTGGACCATGTTTAGTAAACCAGTGCATAACTGGTGCTTCTTTGTGAGATGTGGGCTTCTCTTGCAGCAGGTAAAACCAAGACAGGAGATCCTATTCCAGGCTAAGGCACAGAGCACCCAGACCTGCTCGTCTTGGGGCAGCTTCAGGGCCCAAAGCTGTGAGATGACCACAGGAAAGTAAAGTATGTAAAGCAGCTGCGCTTGTGACAGCTCTGTTCTCTGTTCTGTCCTTGCAGCTCTGGCCCTGACCTGGACAGGAGTCCTGAACCTTTATGAGCTTCAGGCACAGAATTCCAAAGGGGTGACTTTTTACTAGGAGAAAAGTGGTCTAGACATGAAGGAACATCATTTGAGATCTGCAGCAGAGATTCAAGAGATGTTGGGTTAGTTCTCACCCCACCTTCTGTGCCCTAGAGCAGGTAAATCACTTGACCTGTGGTGGATCGGAGTTACTGATCTATAAAAGAAAACATGGTTATTACTCTCTTCTGCTTCTTGATGCTTAGACTGTAAGCTCCTTGGGGCAGAGATATTGAAGGGGCTCAAATGTTGGTTGGGGCCTCTAGGTGCTATCCATCACTATATAAACATTAAACTACAGGTAAAAGTTTGTGTTTGCAGCTTTATTATTAAAAAAGGAAAATGGCTTTGGCCATTGGATCCTTAAAATAGTTTTCAACAACACTTAAACACTGTGCAGCTCTGGACACCGCTTCAGCTCCGGTTAAGGCTCTTTTCCTGATGTCTGGTATGATTTTGCAAGTTTTTATTCTCATCACATAGATTTGGGCTATTTTAGTTAATCTCAGCAGGCACCTGGCAGGTCTGAGCTGTCGGGGCCGTGCTGCATCCACTCGAGGGCACCGTGTGGCTTTGGCAGGAGCTGTGACAGCAGCACTGCCAGGTCTGGCCCTGCCTGGAGGAGGGAGGACTGCAGGAAAGCTCAGCAGGAGAGGGGTCCTCACCCTTCCTTGCCCACTACACAGGCCCAGTTCTTGTAAGCTGCTGCACGTGGGGCACTGTAAGTTGCAATCAGAATGATGAGTGAAAAAATGCAATTATTTTAAAGGAATACTAGTTTTAATCCTAAAACCAGGTTTTAGCAATCTTGTGCCTAGGCTGGATTTATACTGTTCTAGTGTTAAAAAAATAAATGTTCTCCTTGAGGCAGACTTTTCAGTCCCTCTAGAAATCCTATTACAAAGAGGAAAAAGCTTCCTTCAATATAATATTTATTTCTAGGGTGGGATTTAAACTTCTTAAACACTTGTGCAGTCTGAGGACAACCTCAACCAAAAGGGGCACACGGGGCAGTGCAGCAGGACTTCTGTACCCTGAACTAGATGTCACACACAAGTACTGTGCTGCAGAAGCTCTGAAGTCTGCAGCATTTTGTCCTCTGCTGCGCAAGTCAATTCCTCTCTGACCATTTCCAACAGAGTGCAGGAAGGCTCTGTTTTAAAAAGTAGTTTTACAACTTGAATATTTTCTATATCCTTTGATACCCAGCTGCAGTACTTTTGTAGTCAGCTTGCTGCCTGAACTGTGCTGCTGTGCCATCCTTGGGACACACCTGAGGGAGGGTTGTTGTGCCAGATTCAGGACTGTGCTGCTGGGAGCAGCATTACATGTTTTCAACAGGTTCTTCCCAGAAAAGTTATGCTTCAGATAATCCAGCACTGCTGGACACACAATGCTTCTGCTGCCATGGCTACTTCCACTGGAAGTACAAGCTGAAAATTGCACAAGAGACTGGAATAATTTAGTTTTTCCAGGTTAGTCCAGTGAAAAAAAGCAGGACACATGCTAATGTGACACAGAGGCAGTGATTAGCTCAGGGGAGCAGTAAGTGTTCTACATTTAAAATGTAGGGTAAGCATCTAGAACTCCCAAGCTTTGGAAAGAAAGATCATTAACTCTACCCCTTTGCAGCAGACAGGTGAGCATTGCCTGAGGACAGCCTTGGCCAAGGTGACAATAACTGGTCAGTACCAGACACCTGCTGTCCCTACAAAGGGCTCTCTGCCCTGGGTATAGCACGGGATGGGGGCTGAGGCTGCTCTGCCAACAGCAGCTTTGGTGCCTGCTGAGCTGTTGCCTCACACTAAGCTTTAAAAAGTTGTAAATTAACTCAGAAGGAAACCGAAGTAACCAAAACTTGGTGTGTTTCTTTAGCAAAAGGGGATGAGGGGGAGAAGTTTCTATCTTCCAGACATGCATAGCAAGCTCAGAGCTCCTGCTCTCCCCAAGACATGCTGCTCCACAGCTCTGCATGGACAAAGGAGGGGAGAAACTTTATATATATATATATATATATATATAGCCAAAAGAGGATGCAGGGATAACAAAAAAGCAACAAAGCAACACAAATTATATTGATACCTGGTACCTCTAACAAGGTCCTTCCAGTGCTGTGAATCACTGGCTCCCCAGTATTTGGTTATTTCCAGTACCACAGAGCTCAGGGACATGCACAGGCCATGAGAACTAGGGAATGCATTTCCAAAGACTTTTAAGATGTATTCTAGTGACTGTCTTTGGATTATGTCAGGAAGTCTAGCTTTCCTTTTGGCTTTAGCTGAGAGCTTTCACTATCTTTCAGATGCAAGAGAGCTCAGGCACCCAAAGGGGCTTGAAAAATCAGTGTAAAATTGTGTCCCCCCACATAAAAAACACCACAGCCCTCCAGCAGTTGGCCCACTTCAAATCCAGTCAAAGGTAGTTTGCAGCACTTACTGTTACACTGTCACAACAGCCTGGACAGAGTTAGGACAATTGTCACTGTTTGTTTGCATTGCTGGTAGGGATCTTTCTGCCATGGTTGAGCAGCCCCATTCTCTTTTCCCTCCCATTACAGGCTCCACACTATGCAAAGGGGCCCTAAGAAAAGGGCTGGTTTATTTGAGGAAAACCCTATTCTTACAGCAAAGCTGACCTTTCCAGAGAGTTGTTTCAATGTACTATTCTGGGTAGCAGGGTAAGAATTAATTTGGGTAATTTTAAAGAAAAGTTTCCTCCTATTTCAACATATTTCACAGTAATCACCCACATTTATGGAGATCCTATATGTTCCCATCTATGGATAAAAGGCTCTTTCTATAGAAAATTATTTGCCATACCCTTCAAGTCAGTAAGGAATCTGAAAAGGCACTACCTTTTGTTGGTGTTTTCTGACTTCAGTTGTTTTTACAGGTGGGTGCATTACTTGAAATGAGATGATCTATTTGTGTTTGGGTTTCAAATACTGAGACCTATTTACTGTCTCTTTAAAACCAAAATGTCACTGGAGAAGATACAACACCAAAACACACCTGTTCCTCCTGCCCTCAAGTCAGGCCTATTTGATAACGCACTGCTAAAAATTTCTTTCAGGACTAGTACTTTTCGATCATGAATCTTCCCTGTCTAGTCATGGATGAAGTTTGTGTCAATTTTTTGTTCACGCCTTCTACATTTAAAGCAGAAAATGTTTTGGGCACTGTATATATATACATACATATTTTATTGTTGTTGTTTTCACTCCAAAGCATAATTGTTTACAGGCACTATGAACCCATGGTAAAGAAAACTTTTGGGCATTTTTCTGTATCTTACCTTCTAAACTAAGTGGAAAGGCAAAGAAAACTGGAGAGATGGGGAATCACTACCCTGAAAATACTGCTAAACTTCTCCAGATCTTCAGGGATACAGGGTGACAAACCACTTTCAGGAGAAGCAGCTGCAGCAGGAGGTGTGACGGAAAAACCCAAAAGTTTGTTTAAAAATAAAACCCAGACACGGAGCTACATGAACACGTATTTACTGCAAGTAGCTCTATGGAAAGCCAAGTCAAGATAAATATAAACACTATACAGAGCTTCAAGCCAGTCTCCCAAAACCGCAAACGCGATGTGTTTTACAAAGAAAACAACAGAACAATATTTACAATGGAAGACAAAGCCAGATCAATCAGCCCAACTTTTAAACAGATCTGTGGAGCAGAAATAGCAAATATAATGAACAGTTTCAACCATATATATTTTAGTTTGTACAGACAATAACTGTCCAATATCAAATTAAATTTACAGGACAAACATTGTTCTATCATTGGTATTTTCATACTATACAGCAGCATAAACGGGTAGCTGGAAGGTAGTATATATAGTGATATGTTTTACATCATCAGAAAATGTTCTTCCAGCACAATACTGAATAAATTAGTTGCTGTAAACTAAGAGATTCAAAAAGATTGCATATTTATTATGCCGTACCTATTAGTATTTGTACCACTATACTTGAGGTTACCCATTTACTTATTTATTCAGCATGTATTAAATCAGTGCTGTATATTGTACAATGGCAGCCTCAGGGATTCTAATATGAAATAAGTATGTAACAAATTTCTTCAAAACAACCTTTTCCTTTCACATTAAATGTTTAGAACTATCTTCACCAAATTTTGATTTCTTAGAAAAGATGTAAAGCTTTATAAAAAGCTGTCTATGTATTGCATTATTCATTTATGAGACCAACCAACAGCTATATGGCAAGACAGTATCATGGTCTGTAAGAGTGGTTGTGTTTTTAATTCCTGTATGTTTAGCAGCAAGTAATTGTACCAACTGAAACTTCTCTTCCAGAATCAAAAACAGGTCTGTGCTTTTAAACCCTGTAGCAACAGTTTTTCCTGTCACTAGACACTGTGTAAACTGATTGGTACCATGTTTCCTAAAAAAATCCTAAAACAATCACCTCATTATTTTAGTGACGTGTACATTTCATTACTACTCAGAAATAGATCTGGGTACACATCACGGAACAATCCAAGCTGACAGTGTCTGATTTGTTACACAAAGTGTACCAGCAATCTAAAGGTTGTCTGTCGGAGGTGAGGCAGCCTGGCACATCCGTTGTACAATATACATTTGGAGGATTCCCAGCTGTGTGGTGCAGTACAGCATGAGGATTTGTGTACCACTTTGAAACCCTTTAGCAATCATCAGTGCTTTTTATAATCCATTGCATGTACCAATGACTAGTGTCATGCTCTTTGAAGTTCATAGCAGTGTTAAAAAGCTAAACTCATTTCAACCAAAAAAAAATTCAGTACAAGAGTGAAGCACTTAAATTGTAGAAAAATCAGGGCTTATTTTAAAAATGTCAAATAGTCATTGTTCACATTTCTGTCAGTGGGATAAAGACAATCGATGAGCCAACATTTTACTTTACTTCCCCATTATACCAGAAAGAAAGAACAAAAATAGTCCCAAATTAAAAGTGGGACTTTGGTTGAAAGTAAGATCAATTAGGGTGGTTTCCCTTTAAAAAGCTACAGCTGACAAGTCTAATGCAGAAGTCACAAACATTGGATACGACTCCGCAGTTCTCCATTCGAATTCATGAACAAAAACCTCATTTTACACAATTCATATTTATAAACAAGAACAAAAACAATCTACAAGACAACCAGCCCATTAATCCTACTTTGTACATACCAAAATTCTGAGCAAAAAAAAATTTCTGTTTAAGCTCTGACAGACACTTGACTTAAAAGCCTCTAGCCTATGCTCAAGAAATACCTCTTGTACCATAAAAGCAAAACCTTAAAAAAAAAAAAAAGGAAAAAAAGGCAGAAGAGGTCTCTTTTCCTCAGAGCTGTCCAGTCCCACTGGTTCACCCCTCAAGCTAATGTGCACCTCTCCCTCCCTCCTTCTGCCCAGTCACCTGGAAAAATCCTGAACTGCCAAAGTATTTCTAAGCAATACATGTTTTAAGCTAACCACTTGTTAATGTACCAGAGAAGTAAAACCCATGTTAAACAGACAATCAGAAACCAGCTTTGACTTCTCAGAATAGAAAGTTTTTTAAAAAAATAACAAGAGAGGCAGGAAGAAGAAAGGGACATACAGGGATCTCCTATTAGCATTCACACTGCCTCCCAAATAGATATGACATGAAAGACCAAATTCCATCACCAAAGCACAGCTATGAAAAAACGTCAATTCAAATTAATTCAATTGTAGAGAGCCGATGTCTATGAATAAAAATAATTAAAAGGATGTGTGTCTATGTCCGTGCTGGTGGAAATGAAAGTAGCCGGCTGGAGCTGAGCTTTGCTTCCAAAAGCACCACACAGTTTCTGGAGTTACCAGCAGAAAAGTCTTCTCTTCCAACAATGGTTTCCATGGCAATGCAATCAGTCTAGAAAGGAGGGGGGGAAAAAAAAAAGTCAGTGACATTTCAGATGCAAGTTATATTGGAAAAAAAAATGTTTTCTAGGGAGGAGAACACATGGAGCTTATCCACTGCAGGAGTGAGAGCTGCTGACTGCAGAGGGAGGGGACACCCCCCGATGCCAACCCTTCAGAGATCCTGAGGGAAGGAAGAACGATGGAGTCTGAAGCAAGCACTGAAGAGCCACTGCAGCCAGAGTGACACGTGTACATGGGACAGGATCTGGGGCAGCAGCCAGCCCATGCTGCCAGCCCATGCTGGGGACAGCCCAAGGCTCAGAGGTCCCACTGCACTGTCCCCAGTCCCCTGCCGAGGCTGCGCAGTGCAGAGCGCCCAGCGGCGCCGCTCACCAGGTGTGCCGGACCCTGCGGCCAGCGCTCCATCACAGCAGGGCACAGCTGCAACACCAGCACTCCTGCCCTGCCAGCTCCAAGCAAGGAGCAGCAAGTCACGACAGCTGCGTGCCCCGTCCTCAGCTTTTCAGGAAAAAGCTTTATTTAGTTATAATTAGAAACACCTCACAGCACACTCATCCCTTTTTGAAGGAAGTCTCACTGCAAGGCAACACGCAAGTACAAAAGCACACAGCTACAGCCAGCTCCCTTCTTCAGGGGCTTCAAACTGACTGGAAAAGGCAGAAATCCAAGCCTTGCTAAAATGAGGGGCAAAAAATATACTCTTGTAGTGCAGGAAGGTACAAAAGGGAGACGAGGCACAAATGAAAACAGGAGGGAGTCTGCCCTCAAAGCACAGTATCAGCCCTGCAATTAACCATGCACATGCCAAGGTGAGAGCAACTCAGGAGTTTCCTGACATGGAAGACAAAGTGATAAAGGGCATGCAAATGCTTTCTGCAGATGCATGAACACAAATGAGAAACATATAAAAAGGAACTTTCCAGCTCTCTACAAAACCCCTTCTTCTCCCAAGAGGGGCCAACATGAACACTAATTTTCAGTCTGGAGGGCTACTGCAAACCCACCCAGTGAATCACACTCTCCCAACTGAGACAGACTGTCCTCTTCCACCTTTTTTGTCCTCTCAGCCAAGACTGAGGGCACTGTCCTCTGCCAGGCAGGTGTCTGTGCCCACCTTCTCTGCAAGGTTGGAGGCACGTACCTGCAGGATGTTTCCTTGCAGTACAGCGAAGAAGGAAACAGTCGGTTGCTCTCACTGAGAAACAATGAGTGCAAGAGGTTTATGCTTAAGAAAACAACAGATAGAGAAATCTCAGCTACTTTTTCCCTCAAAGCCACACAGTGCCAGCTCTCTCGCTGTTCTGGGAGCTGCCTGAGCTGCAATATGGGAACACTTCATTACAGCACAGCACACAGCACACAGCACAGCAATGGCAGCACAGGCCTCTGGAACAGAGGAAGGGGTTTCAAAGCTTAATCCTGCCCATGCTCTTCTGGTGGGTCACAAGGACATCAGTTACATCTCACTGCTGAACATCTCATAGTTCTTCCTTGCCTCTACTCCAGGGATATGCTAAAGAAAAGATGACCATGAAAAGAACAAGCATTATGTGTAACAATGCAAACCTGTATGTTTACTTACAAACCAATCATCAGGTATGCACACATCAACTCCACCCTGTGCTAAAGAACTTCTGACTTCTGCTCAGCTAAAAGTACTCTCCCTCCGAAAGAAATAAGAAAGCTAAAAAAATAGAAAAAAGACCAAAGCTCAGTTGAGCAGCCCTGCCCCATCCTAGCACTCAGCAAAGGCTGCCCGTGGCTCCAGAGATAGAGGCAAAGGCAATGCAGGGCTGGCAGCACTGTGGGAAGTATGCAGGGGTCCTTCCACTTCAGGAGAAACTCCCTTTTAATCCTACGCAGCCTCACCAAGGTCCAGGTTGCTGTGTTTCATTTTTCAAATATTTCAGTAATTTCAAAAATACAGCAACTTAGTTTTCCTCAATTAAAGGAAGAAACAGCCAAAATACACCCACAACTTGAGAATCTCTATTTGTGTTATTTCACAGACATCATAAGATCACTACAAAAAACTATCGCTTGGTACACACAGAGCATGATGTGGTCAGCAATGGCTTTGTTTTCACAAAAGCCAACTGAAGCTATTATTTCTGAAATAATTTTCCTCTTTAGAAAAATATTGTTTTGTTGTAAGACCAAAGAATGAAAATATGCGCCACAGCTTGCAATGAATCACACCTCAGTGATGCATGCAAGTCAAACATTAAAACAGTTAAAGCTTCTATATTAAACTTATACTCAATAAAAATTAACTTTACCAGCAACCCCCCACCCTTTCCTTGCTGTGGACCTGTAAGCTCACATAAAAGGAACTTCAAAAACTGTCTCTGCTTTTGTCAGGACATTTTTCCTCCACGCCTTACACACAAGACACACCTGAAAGCTGTTTGACAAGTTATTCTAATCTCTCCAAGCACATCCTCAAAACATTTTGAAGAGCAAAGGCCCAGTTGCTTGAATCAGACAATCCCATATGGCAGAACTCAGTATTTACACCTAAAATGTTTTGAAAATTTTCATAAACTAGTGTCAAATTACATTTAAGGTATTTGGACGGGAAGGGGAAGGGCTTAAGAGCAAAAAAACCCAAGTCTGCTTAAGTCCTAAGTTTAATTCTCTGAAGCAGCCTGATGCACTCAGACAGCAGCATGGCAACCAATTCTAAAGCAAGAGCATCAGGTAACTCTGGGCAGAACCCCAACAGCACAGATTAATTTATCAGAAACCAGAAGAAAGCCTGGGACCTCCCTGCAGCACCTCCCCTTCCCAAAACTCTGCATATCCTAAACATAAGCTCATTAATTTCCTGCCTCCATGATTATAAACTACACTTCAACATGTTTCTTCTCCATTTTTAAGGTAAAACAGAATTATGTGAACTGTAAAAAAATGTAAGTGAGTTTCACATAAATATTACCTACAAGCTGATGTTAGTCTCATAAAGCCTTGAGTCTTTCATACATGGAGCTATTGGTTGTCACCACTTCTCTAATCCCCTTATTAAAGCTGGAAACTGCAATACTGCAGTTGGAGCAGTACAGCTGGCTGGTGTCCTGAGTCATCAGCACTTTTTTGGTGTAAAAGTATCAAGCAGATATATACACACACACACACATATATATGTGTATATATGGACACATGTATCATATCTATCACATATATATCTTCTGTCACACAGAAAAGGCTAAGAGCAACTTGTGAAATTGGACCACATACAAGAAAAATATTTCATCTGAAATCTAAGAGGAGACCAAAGTCTTGCAAGATCCCTCCTGCAATGCCCTGCAGTCACCACCATTCCCAAGGGCCCACAGGTCACCCAGCACAAACCTGCAGGCATCACAGAAATCCCCCGTCACCACCAGTGGAGTCTGCAGCCAGGGGTGAGTGAGGTCTGCAGGCCAGCCCAAGGCAGCTGTGCAGTCACAGTCACGAGCCCTGGCACGATTCCCAAACCTCCACATCCCTGGAGCTGGGCTGGGTCACAGCACCCCCTCACTGAGTCTCACAGGTCACTGCTCCCACTGCCCACAGGGGCAAGCAGCACCTCGGGGTCACCTGGGCACCAGGGAGGTTTATCAAGAGAAGCTGTTCATCAGAAGAGGTGTAAAATGGGTTTAATGTGAGAACAAGGCTAGCGTGTGTTGGGCTGCTGACACCTGGATTGCCACCTCTGTGGCCCCTACCAGAAGGATCCTTTTGAAGAGACATGAGAGGTTGCAAAAGGACTTGCACATTAAGCTTCTTGACAGTTCCCCTCCCACATCTGAACTGCTTCCATTTTTTCACTAACCAGTTGGTGAAGGAAACCTAATGAGGCCAAGCAGTGCTTGAAGAAAACAGCAGTGCTTATGTGAAGCTGAATAATCTTATTTCAGTCTCATAATGTAAGATTCCTCAGACATCAATTTCCTATGTTAATAGTACCGATATGAGAATTGCTGATCAACAACAAAAACCAGATTAACACTTCATGCTAGATCCCATATGAATGGATTTAACTCAGCACTGACTAAACAATAAAGGAAGCTGTCAGAAAAAGGGATGAAGAAACTCTTCTGTAAGGTAAACAAATTATGAGATGTGAACTAGCAGAGACAAGAGGTACAATTCTCACAGAGTAACCCAGCAGTCCCCTGAAGTTCTCAAACAAAAATGCCACCAGGTAAAGCTTGGTGGCCAGATCAGACAGAACTTCCACTTGCAGTGTAAACACACAGCTGTTCCTGGACTGTCACAAGCTCTTCTAAGAAAATCTATACAGTCTAAAAGAAAAAAAAAAAAAATTAATCTGATAACTGATCATGACAACAAGCAGCAAAAAAACCTCTCAAGGCAGCCCAGAAATATACTACTCTAAGTAGTTTTCATTGCATTGCACCCTACACTGGGCTTTTCTATCCGAACTTCAGCTCTATTAACAGATTTTGCACAAAATCTTCAGCCTTTATTCTACTACTTCAGACTATTGACAACAATACAAATTTAGCTTCTTATCAATGTTTAATATAGAAAACGAGTCTAGACAGCATCCAAACATTTTCGAAGTTCATCTCACGAAATATATAAGCAAAGTTTGGAAAATTGAAGCAGCCTTCTCTTCATTACACAATTCCATTTCAATTCATCAGTTTAAGATGGGATCAGATTATAGAACTACATGCAGCTGCCTGAATTTTGCTGAGGAACAATCAGAGGAAAATTATCACAAGGCAGAAGAGAAACTAAGGGGCAAATATTTGAAATAGGATGGCTGCACTGCTAAAAGACATTTTATTTAAAATTAAGGAACACACTGAGAAAGCACTCTGCAAGTTTTCTATACAAAAATCACAGTTTTATAAGAATTAGGGGCAGAGACATAAATCAGCTGTACTTCATTAGATGCAAACCCAGTGTGTTCCACTTGAAAATGTATGAGATGAGAATATACCAAATTTACACTTCATTTCCTGCATCTGAATTATCAAGGCCATACAAGTCAGGACACTTTGAAACATACTGAGAGGCTCTAAGAACACAGCAGACATACCCTAATTCTCTCAAAGAAATCCATCCTAAATAATACCTGTTTTTACAGGAAAGGCTTTTACTGACATAATTCTGCAACTGATTCCTAAAAGGATAAAAGCTTTGCTTACAGAAGGTATTAGTTTAAGATAATTAAATTATTAAAATCTCCTTGTCAAAGACTAAGACAGTTTAATGCTTTCTGGAGAACACTGCTGAAGTTCTCTGTTTCCTGAACTTCAGGTTAGGGGGAAATCAGAATTAATCTGATTTACGCAGATCAAAAGCAGCAGAGCAGCCCTAGACTTTTTGTGCATGTGGCCACACAATATTCCTGTTGTTCAGGAAAGCACTAAACCCAGCACAACCTCAGGACACAATGTGGCATCCAAAAGCATTTTGTTCAGCAGCCAGGCCAGGGCAGGAGCACAGCAGTGAGTTCCACATGGAGCCCTCCCCATGGCAGGCAGGCCAGGGAGGGCTCATTTGCCCAAATACATTCTTCACAAATTAGTGAAAATTTTTCTTTTGCTCCAAGTTTTACCAAATACACAGTCACTATCCCATGCCATTGTCCTATTTCTTGGAATTCTTATTTTAATGGCATAACTTTAGACCTTGCTAGAGGCAAGCAGTGTTACTTGAGAAAAGCTGAATTTCTTAATTTGCACCTGGCAGACACCAAGTCTACAAATACAAATCAAAACCTGACCCACTTGCTGCATCCCCCACATGTGGAGTTACGGTGCCTAGGTGACCCAAACGAGGTCCTGACACAGAGACATCCTGATCTGGCAAGGTGTTCAAATACCTGCTGACCACCAAGCACATACCCCATCTACTTTCTTCAGCCAACAACAGAGTAAGGATGCTCAAAATCAGCTAACTAATATATAGTTGATATTATAACTAATATATGTTGAACCTATAATTTTAGTGACTTTCCACAAGCAAAAAAAAAAATTTGGTAAAAAAAAAAAAAAAAAAACAACCCTGTTGCATGACCCACTTTTCACTGGATAAACTATTTAAACACAGCAACTGGTAACAATATCCCAGAATTGTTCATTCAATATGGTTTTGCTACTATTAGTGCTCAGCAATTTCACAAGCTAAAAACCTCTCCCATGCTTTTAGATAATTTCTTCTCACTTAGCAGAAATGCCTTATCTCTTGCAACAGTGGCTTTTTTTCCTGTTCGAATAAACAGCAGGGTTGTTTCTAGGAAGGCCGTACGCGCACTCCCTAATGTCATCTCTTCTGCTGATACTATTCCTAGAATCAGTAAACTTGCCTGCAGTTTTGGCAGAGGTCTAATAGCAACTCAAATTGCACTGGACAGCTTGACAAGAAGTTGTTGGAGGTTTTTTTGAGTTTGTTTGTTTGGAGGTTTTAAACTAAATTTCTATTACAATATAACACAACAACACTAAAAATTAACTCTTCTGCACCTCAAAATACATAGTTCAAAACTTCAGATTTTCATGTTGTAGAAGAATAAAAAAAAAGATTTTGCTTTTGAAAAAGCATTCTCACAGCAAGTGTGTGGGTTATTGCACCTGACCTGAACCACAGAAAATATGGGTAAATTTTAGCCAAAAAAACCAAAGTTGTTTGTTGGCTTCTGAGAATACCACCTGCTGCAATTCCCTCTGATCCCATGACAAAGGTCAGGACCCCTCAGTGCCAATAGGGAGGAATATTTCCTGTCTCTGCTCTTGCTGCAAAGTGGGCATTATGAACTGTTTGGAAACAAATAGGAAAGAAAATAGCCACAGCAAACACGTCTGTACATACAGCCCTGCTTCCTGCATCCAGAAAGGACTTGGAATACTTGGGAAGTTTCAGGAGGGCAGAGAACACTCCTGCAAGGTGTGACACAGCTTCCCAGTGAGGAACAGACTGGTAACAAGAACCCTTCAGCCTGCAGAGAAGTATTGGAACATAACAGGAAATTTTCAAAGCCCAGATTATACCACAGGTCCACACTACGAGTGGTACAACACACTGGACAAGTGTATGGCAGAGGAGGGCACAGCATCTACACAACCCTAAGTGGCCTGGAGAAAAAAGATAAGATTTGTTATCTCTTCCACTCCACAAACAAGGGGCTGCCAAACTAAGCTGGTACAGAGCAGGGTCCAAAATGCACAGAGGTCTGCATGCAGCATGTCCTGATGGATTGCAGGCTGCTGTGGATACAAGGAGTTTACACAGGATCAGAGAGAGATTGGAAAAGTACTTGGATTAAAGAATTCTAAAACAGACTTGAATTACAAAACAGACAAACTACATCAGGCTCAAGAAATCCCCCAAGCTGAAAAAAAAAACCAGAAACAGAGGTTTGGGTGTATGTTTGTGGGAGGTATTATACACACCTGCCCTGCTCTTCCTCTGCTGGGTAGTGTCTGCTTGCAGGCACAGGTCTGGGGCTTGAGTGAGCCAAACTATTCTTAGGAACACAACCAAGAGAAAGGGCAGGGTCACTCATGACTAATGAAACAGCTCCCCACCTTTGAAACCACCTTTCCCAAAACTTCCTTTCTACATGAAGTTTCACCTGTTGTAATTCATCCCTTTCCTCTTCTCAACCACTTTAGACCTCAACACCTGCAAGCATTCAGCACTACCTCTTTATTTCACCTCTAGTGCTATAAGTGACTGTCAAAGGCAGAAAGTTACTACACAGCCAAACACCTACACAGTTACACACCTGTGCAGGCTCAAGTGTGCCTGCATAGAAAATAAATATATCTTTGCAATCAGTCACTCTCTGCTATCACACATATCAGTGGCATGCATCAATTCTTTACATTTCCTAATTATCACATTATTGATTCTCCATTAATATTAGGACACCCCAAACCCTGGCTCACGCAGGAGAGGAAAAGAAAGGTTCAGATTGGACTTCATGTGTGAAGCAACATCATCTCAAACCTCAGGACATACCCAAGAGCCAAGGATTGCACTTTCAGCTTCTAGGAGCAGTTTGGGAGCTCACAAGGACAGAGTTAAACTGACTTTAAACAGGGACAATGTTTAATCAACAGTGCCCAACTCTTTTTTAGTGTCTACCTTGTGGAACATGTCAACATTAATATTTCAATCACTCATACCCTCAACAATGAATCAAGCCTCAACGCTGCCACCACTTCCAGATTTACCCAAAACCACTGCAGCGTCTGTTCAACCTGATCTACAGACACAGACACAACGTCACTTTCTCCTGTGCAAATGACTGTGCTGCACTCCAGCCTCCACAGGCATCATTCCTGCAGCTGACAGCACTGCAGCAGCAATGAGCAGGTCCCACACAGACCTCCCCACCTAGAGATGGGCTCCAAATGATCTGGGCCATTGGTTACACATCCTAAAGGTGACTGTCTTCCAAGCTCCACTGTGCCTTCTCTCCAATGCTAGAAGACTGCCTGAAACTCAGAGATGTCCCCTTAAAAAACCCCAAGAACGAGCCAGTAGTAATGCCAAGGCAGTTCCGCCAGCTTGGCTGCTTCTGGAGCAAAACCTCACCAAAACAGAGGCCCCAGCCCACACAACATTAACTCCTAAGGGATGCTGCACAGGGTGATCCTGTGTTTTGGTATGCATTCCTGCATCACTGCTCACACCAAATCTACCAGCTGCATGTCTGCAGGAAAAATTAACTTACAGAAAGGAAAAAGAAATAAAAACAGAAAAAAAAAAAAAATCACATTCCACATCTAAAAGGGAGACATAAACACTGGGACATGCTAACTCAGAGATACATGTTGACCCACATTCCTCTTACCAAGATTAACATCCTGGCCAGTGTTCTGACATTCACCTCATCCTTTTCAAGTCATTTAAACCATTACAACACTACCTTCCCTTGCTCCCTGCCATGTGCATAGCCTTCCAAGTGCCTACACCAGCTTCCTTTTCTACAACCACTCTCAGCAGCCTTTTATCTCTTCCAGGCTCTTATCTGGACTCTGCCAATGGCAGCAGCCTTGATCTCTATCTTTCTCTCCACCCCAGCACATTAGGTTTCATCCACCTCTTTAGTTTCATCTCTAAATTGTAAGCTCCTCAGGAGAGGGACCAACACATTTACATTTGTGGCACCATACAGGGACCTCCATCCTGTCTACCTGTTCAGGTTCCACAACAAGTAGAGATCCTGTCTGGAGAGATCCTGTCTGGGGCTACATGCTTTCATTAACAGACTGTTGTAATAATGTCTGAATGACCTCAAGATCAAATCTGTTCATTTTTTCAGCTCATTTCTAACTGATTTCCTGTTCACCACAATCTGCAATTTAAAAACATCTCATTCTACAAACACTTAAATACAAATCCCACCCACCCCAAAAAAACATCACACAGTGAAATATAGACAAAAAAGGCCTCCCAAAGCATTTCACACAAAATTTCAAACAAAAACCAAATGTTGTTACGGAACAAATGTACTACTGGAAAAGGAAAGGGCTTACACATTGTTCTAACATTAACTTAAGATTCAAAAGAATTCCATACAGGAAACAGAAAGTGTCTGTCAATAGCTTAAACAGGGGTTTCATACAAATGATGTATCCCACGGCTCACAAGAAAAGCTCTGTTTGGGCTAGTATGCAATCAATACATACTTATCAATGATACAACATCTGCTTCACTGTCACTAAGAACTTCCCAAACTCCTGCCAGCCTAAGAGATCTGGGTAACAAGAAGCACTAGTTCCCAAAAAATAATTCAGGTTCAGGCTATCCAGCAGGAAAAAAAGTTACATGGCTAATTCATTTGGTCAGCAAGAACCTAAACAATAAAGCAAACTGGGTCAGCATGAATACAGGAACAGAATCACACTATTCCCTGTGGAAGGAGAGTATCCCTCAGCAGTGCCTCTATAAATTCAGAAACCAATTTTAATAGTTTTTTTGCAGCCCTTTTGATATTACTTCCTACAATTTTCAGAGGAAAATAAAAACATTTTCATATTCTCAGTCCTTCTGCAAAATTCTGTTCTACTAAAAAGGAAACCTTTCTCTAAATAGGCAGTATATTTATCAGCCTTTCATACCCTAGCAAAAAGGAAGTACTATTCTTATCTATTTATGTCCTAAATAATAATTCAGTTTGGTATTTATAGAAGTTCATAACATGCATATGCTATGCAGTGAATACAACCCCTATTTACCTTTAGTAATAATTCATTAAAGTTTTCAATTTTCTTGAGTCACATTATGTTGTATCTTTACCTTGGAATTACAGCCAAACCTTAACTATAGTAATTTCAGTATAAGCCACTTCTTTCAAAAACCCTCTCTTCCTGGAAGAATAAAAAAGATTAGAACTCACACTTAACTCACAGGCACACAAAATACATGTCTACATACAGGTGCAGTCTCAATGGTTTGCATCCAACCATAGATCTAAATTAACAGAAAAATAATGTCTGGAAATAAGCAACCTCTGGCTCTTAAGATAGAGCTCATGACTTGAAGAGGGCAGAAAATTCTTGCTAAGTCTATTAACACTGTTGCTCCTGGGGTAATGCTACACCTGAAGCAAAATCTCCACAAATCCAAACACTTATATATGTTCAAGATCATTTAGATAAGATACTCAGCAACACCTCTGAAATGCCTTTGATGAGTCAGGCTCATTCACCTTTGTCTTCCCACTGCCCTCAAGTATGTCAGAAATCCCTTCCTGATTACAGCTCTGCCTCTCAAGTAAATCATAACCCATCCCTAAGCCTGAGTGACCTTCACAGAGTTGCAGGGCTTGATTAAAACTGGAACACACTTCTCCATTTTTCCCTTGTCACTGCCTAAACCTGCAAGACAACAGTACAACCTGCTCACAGGATTGTTGAGAATATTTAGAACCTGAACTGAAAAAAGTTAAAGAGCAAATTTTCAGGGTGGTCCATCAAACAGTTCTCCAGCCAAGTCATTACACACCATTTAAGGTTGTGTCATAAGACAACAGGCCATTTTTAAGGGAAAACAGCAGTAATAGTACAACTCCAGAGAGTTTGACTCTCTCACACCTGCCTTCCAGTTTTATCACTCCATTTTCCTTTGAGCTGAAGAATGCCACATTTGATCACAACACTACCTAAAATAGAACTCTGGAGTTTGCTTCCTTCTTCAGCTCAGAAAAACAAACTTGTTAGGGCAATCAACAGAATTCAGCGTGGTTTTGGGAGCACCACAGATCCACAAACAGAGCGCACACACACCAAGGTACAACACAGTACTGTAAACTCTTTTTAGTACCACCCAAAACCTCAAGGTATAAATCCTCCCCCGAGCAATCAAAATGACGAAAATGTATTAAAGATCCTTTCATAAAAAAAAAGACCATACGCAGAGAAAAGCAAACCCAAACTCTACCTACTGCTAACATACCACTGGACATACAAAAACCCCAAAGAAATACCTAGTGACAAACCAGCCCAGTAATCACATGCTGGAATACAGCCTCTGGAAAGACCAAACAGGCGCTGCCCACCCTCTGCAACTCCAACCTGCTGCCCCAGCCACAGGGGAGCCAAGGGGCCCTCAGACATCAAGGGAGGACGGGAAAATGTGAACTTGTAGAGGGAAGAGTAGAAGAGTAATAATGCATTTTAAAAAGATTTCAACTAAAGACTTTAAAATAAAAAACAAACTCAAAAACATCCACAAAAAGCACTCTGAACCCATGCCGGATTACTCCAGACCTCCCTGCATCCTGCAGCCAATGCTTTCACCTCCTAGACAGCTACAAGCAAAAGGTTTTAGACTTCCAAAAAGACAAATGTCACCATCATCTGCAACTATGGATTTGAAGTCTGGAAAGCTGATTTCCAGAAGTATTTCAACACTGACTCCAAGCAAGCATTCTCTTTCAATGGCAGGGGAACATTCTTGCCTCAGACTTTCTCACCAAAGTACAAGTAAAACTGAACTGATTCTTGGTCAAATATGTCATAATTAACTCACCTCAAGAAGAAATTACCAGGATATTTTTAAGCATAGCTGCAAGTTACCCAATATTATTAAAGTGGCATCTGTTACAGCAAGATTAAAATGGTTTGAGTTGTTTGGGTTTTTTAAGAATTATTATCCCAGCACTACTTCAAAGATGTAGGATACACAGCAGCACTTGGATGTGCTGCAGTAGAGTTCTTCAACTTATTTTTAAATGGGCCCTGCCTTAAGTATTCTGCCAATACAGAAGAGCCTCAGTTTGAGACAAACTTTAAAACCACTACTTAGAAACCCAAAAGGAGTGGTTATTTGCTTCATATCCCATAAACTGTAATTTACTATATTAGTAATAGGTAAAAATTTCAGCTTCTGAATTTCTTGAAGTGTATATTGTTCCTTATATTCTTCAAGATTTTGCATTTGAAATATGCAAGTTACCAGAAAGGATTTGGACAATTTGAAACATAAGTTTTGCTTTACAGCTGTTGTTGCTTTCCTTCCTCTCAGCTTCCCAAAGTGTACACAGCACTCTCACTCAGTCTGGCACAGGAGAGATTTAAAAGGTGAGGAACAATTATATTATAATCCTGCACTTTAGAGAACATCTTAAATAATAACATAGTGCAAGAATATCAGATATGTATCACAGAGTAGCACATAAGACTGAAGAGTGGCTGTCAAATAGCCAAGTTGCTATTAAGCTGAACATTACATTTACACTAAACAGCTGTTTTTTGAGTCCAGGGTATCTTTGCAGCTATAATATTTCTAATTACGACTGAAGAAACTTGCATTATACAGGACTCATTATGCATTTTATTGCTGCCCATTCTCATTATCCTGCTTAGTTTCTACAAAGTCCAATAACAAGGTATACATTAGCTAAGCCCTGTTTGAAGTAGCTTTAGTGTTCTGTACTCCTAGCACAAAATGTCATGACTCAGATTCATGTAATCAAAACTGCAAACCACTTGCTTCAATATTGTGTAACAATTTCATGATGAAATTGTTTTGCAAATGACCTCCTTAAACTGCAAGCGCTGAGAATCAGTATCTTATGTTCTTATTATCATTATCAACATAGTATCTGAGCTCAGCTTTACCTAAAACCCCCCCAAAAAGTTTAATAACAAGTCAGGCCTAGTTACCATTCCACGTTTGTGCTCTCCCCTTCCTCCGTACATGTAATGAATGGTGAAGGGGAAAACAAAAAGTTTGATTCACATCAGTGAACCTGAACCAGAAGTAGTTTGGGAATTACAATGAGGGAGCAGTGATGCATTGGAAATCACTCCACCACCCTCGGCAGTTTGGAGAACACAGCTGAGTCATGGAACACAATATGCCATTTAAGCAAACAAAAACAAAAAGCAAACAATCCAAAGCTGGGAAGTGTTTTCCTTCCAATAAAACTGTGGTTCAGGGAGAAGAGATGAAGTTCTCTACCTGACAGAATTTAATACAGATGGGATAGCTCCTTTCTAGGAAGTTAAGGGTAAATACATCTGCTAAATATTTTCCTTAAAAATGGATTTAGCCACAGAGCACTTTTTCAGGCAGAGAGACTGAAAAAGTGAGATGCAGTAAGAAAGACAGCATGTAGTTCTGCTAAGTCTCCAAAAGTATTAAAAATATAAATTACCTAAAGGCACACTACACCTCCTCATGAGACAAGAGGCTTAAGACTGAAACTTTATTTTCACTACTTATTGGAATGTGAAAATGTTTTTCTGGATTACAGAAAACTTTTAAAATATTAAAATAAAAGCTTTATTACCATAGAAACCAATAAGCTGTTTAAAGAATACAGACTTCTGAAATTGTGCTTGCTATAGCTCAGAGACATGATTTCATATGTGAAAGTAAACAGCTATCCTTAAAATGAAGAATTTTATGGCATTGCTGAGAAACAAACATACATCACCAATTTACAGCACTATATTAAAGTCTGGCAAGCTGCTTTCAGCCTGGACTATCCCAAAATCTGTTCACCCCTTCATGAGCCCCTACAAGTGATAAGTGTCCACACCCCACCCACCCTCCTACTATATACCAGAAATATTTTACACTGCCTTCATAAAAAACTGTTAGGCCTTGTGTAATTTTATGTTTCTTATTAGGATTATAAAGATGCTTGATTTCCTGGCAAAGCCCACGTTTTTTGCACAGAGCTGTTTTTGCCTCCTTTTAATGCGTTTCATTTCCAGAAAACTTCCATTCCCAACAAAAGCCAGCAGCTGTTATGACTCTCGCTCCTCTGCAACTTGTAATAGAGAAGGGAAAAACCCCAAGCACGGGGCTGTAAATACTTTGCTGCAGCAACAATAAGCAAAATGCTTATAATAAATACAATTTCTAAACAGTATCTCTTGTAAAATATTTTTCAATGTAATATTTACAATATAACTGAAAAGAAAACATCTTTGGGTTTTTTTCATCCTAATTATGTAAAAAAATATTACTTTATAACACAGATTTTAGTCATATAAGGGGAATAAGATCAAGTTAAAAATTCTGCTGGTTTTGGAGGTGCTTAAAAAAACATGAAAAAACAAACACAAATCAGCTGCAGTAATCAGTGTGCCTCCAACTGCAGACTTAGCAGACAAATCTTTGAAGTGCTGAAAGACTAACTTTGGAAGCAAGCACTTCTTGGACTGGCAACTTTCAACGTCTTCTAAATTTGATTCCAACCAACAAAACAAAGCAGAGGAAAAAAAACCACTAAGGCAAACCACACATTTCTGAGCAGCCCCAAGCAGTGCTGCCAGACTCTGAATGGCATGAGAGCTGAGTCAGGCTTATATTTTCCACTAGTAAAAGCTGTACAATTTTAAGGTCATGCAATACCGTCTACCTTTAGAAACTTAGTTTTAAAGCAAAACTAGAAAAAAAAAATCCTTCCAGTGTTCAAGACTGTAATTAAAAATATGAAAGTCAGCAGCAGCCTGCCCCTTTACTGCTTTATCTGTAGACAGAGTAAACAAGTATCAATGTCCAACCACGATTAAATATTTCCTCCTAGTATCCAACAATTACTGCCTATACGTACATTTGCAAAGAGAGGAAAACAATTTCCAACAAAAATGGTTTTCTACAAGGGGAGTGAATTACTGTAAGGACTTCAGTGGGTCACTGGCACCAAAGCAATGATTATTCTTCCAGAGTTCCAGCACAGCACTCACACACACCACGGCTCAGCCGGGGGACATGCACTGACACCACTAATTACTGGCTTTGCTCCCACCATGAGAGTTTATCAAATGAACAGGAGTGTCCCTCCCCTTTCCCATACTCTTTCTCCCCACCTGCAACACCTTTATTTTTATGCACACTTCAAACTGCACTACCTTTCCGCTGGGTCAGACCACTGACAACTTGAAAGGCAGCAGCCTCCCCCACCAAGTTTCAGACCTGGAAGACGCTGCTCAGAGCCTGCTCCTCCTCAACCGCAGGTATTCCTCACCTGCTACACAAAAGGCAGATCCCAGGGAAAGGCTGCAGCTCAGCTGAGCCCTAGGTGGTGAATGTGAAGCTGCCTGAGCCCCCCTCCACACTGGTCAGCCAAGTCCTCAGGCTTCTCCAGAGGACATAAAGATGCTGTGGAGACCAAAGCTCAAAAGCAGCCACCAAACCTTCAAGGGAAAAAAAACCTGAGTTCTGTTTACATAAGATTCAGCTATATAAATCTGAGCAGATTTGCACATTAAAAAACGCTATAAGATGTATTTCAACTACATTAAGAAGAAACACAAAATATATTTAAGCCTCAAATTTTGAGGTCTAAACCAAATTTAGCCATTTTGAGCTTTTAAATAACAAAAATTTCAGTTCAGGAAAAAAAAATGAAGAGTCATCAGAAAGGAAAAATAGCAAAACAGAAGCAAAGAGCTACCATAACCTCAGGACAAGAATTCACAACATGAAATACCACTAATGCTTATGCTAGCAAAATTAATTAAAAAAAAAAAAAAAAAAGGCAGACAACAGTTTGATAACACCTCTGACTGCCTAGAAGAGGCACATAAATCCTTTAGGCCAAGGACCACATCCCCTTTCACTGCTGTTCAGCGGTTCAGTTTGCTGCACTACAACAAAACTGGTTGTACTAGAATAACACAGGAGATTATAAAAAGCATTTACCCCACTCTGAAGACAGCACTAAGCAGACAATCTAATTCCTATGGTTAAGCAAGCATGAAAGGGAAGTGCTTTTAAAGTTACAAACCTTTTCTCGCGTTACACTTCAGCCCATCTGATCTGCTGAAATCTATGCTTACATAAGCTCCACTGTCCAAACCTGAAGTACCATTTTGGAGATGGCAAGCTGGCGCTGTAGTACTCGCCTCACAGCTTAGAGGGTCATCACGTAAATTCAGAGCAATGTAGTTTAAGCCATTCTGAAATCCAGTTGAGGTATCCCTGGACATTTTGTTTTCCTGACCATCAGAAATGTTTTCATCGGGTTTTAACCAAACATTGTCGAATGAGGCAGAGCTGTGTCTTTTGCTACTGTCAGTAAAGAAAGACGATGAGGTCGTCACAGTCCCAGCAGAAGAGAACGTTTCAGAACTGTGTCTCCTCCTGCCTTGAGGGTCAGCTCGAATCACTTTCGGTCCTATAGGAGGGTCAGAGCTAGGGACAGAGAAGTTACTGCTACCTGCATATCGATCAACAATGCAGAGTCTATTAACGATGGAAGAAGGACTATCCATCTTTACAGCACTGTCAGATTCAGTGGCAAATGGCCTTGGTGGTGTTGCTGCCATGTTGAATGTCATCTCAGTATAGTCATCAGTCCTGTTACTTGCCGTGCTAACACATGCAGCACCAAATGAAAGCCTGGCATAGTCAGGGTTTTGTTGGTTTCTAGGAATACTGGAACTTGCATAAATTGAAATATCTGTTAGAGAGTTCGACAGTTCCTTCGCTGCTTTCGGTGACTGCACATCCAAGTCAACACTCATGTAATCAGAGAGTGGTGACTGTCTGTGGTCACTACTTGAGCCTAGAGATGATGGAGATCCTTCTGCAGATAAGGAATATGGTGTGTTACTCGCCTTTTCATTAAAATCAATATTTATGTATTCACCAGGACTCGCTGGCTCAGGTGGAACTGTACGATCATACATTCTGGGGATGGTATTACTCCCTCTTGTACCTAGGGGCAGTCGTGTGGGCCTGGTAGCCCTGTTCTGCACAAGTCCTTCATCCGAACCTTTCAACGTCGGCAATTTAGAGATGCCATTAGCCAGAGTCTCACTGCTGACTCCCTTTACATTTTCTGGTGCACCATAGAAGAGTTTTCCAGGTGAAGACATTGGAACATATTCACTGTGGTCACCATTTTGTCCTGATAATGCCTTAAAGCTTCGGGGCAAAGAAAAATATGAACTAAAACCTTTGGAAACAGAAGTGGTATGAATATAATTTGAATCACTGGGGTGTTTTGGAACTGAATTGCCAGGTGACATATCCATATACTCGTTGTTTACGATCTTCTCATTACTTCCTTTAGAAGCAAATCCAGTTAAAGGACTCCATACAGGTGAAGAGCTGCCCTTTGGAAACATCATCATATAGCCTCGGGAGTCAACTTGAGATGGTGACCATGAATTGTTAATCTGTTTTGGAACAGACATGCTTTTAGGAGTCATTGGCAAATAATCGCTGGTGCTGGATAGAGAAGATGCAACTCCTGGCATCATTGGCATGTACCCATCATCCCTGGCTTTACTCCTGCTTTGGTTACACATGGAATCAAGGTTAGTGTCACTGTACTCCAACTCATGGTTATCTTTCAATTTTGGTGTTTCAGAGTAAAGTACTCGTCCATGATTTCCTGCAGAATCTTCATCCAACAAAGCTGTAGTTTGTGTTGTCTTCTGCTGCACTGCCACAGAAGTTGGCTTTGTTAGAGAGTAAGCTCTTTTCCTGAAGCATTTTTCAGCTTCCATATAATCATCTCTTGAGCCATCATCTCCCTGTTGCTTATTCATGGACATGTACTCACTCAGACAGTTCTCCTCTCTGATAGGTGGTGTGTTTCCCAGGGAATCTGGTGTATTACTCCTCACCCTAAAGTACCTGAAATCTCCAGGGCTGGAGCCATACTCATCAGAAGAGATGAATCCCCCATCACTTGGGGAACCACAAACAGATGAGCTAGAAGGCCTGGTCAGCATGTCCGAAGCAGAACCATGGCCACTGCTGGAAGAAACACTGATGGGACTTGTGGTGGAGGGAAAATGAGAAACAGGCAGCGAAGCAGACCTCGTGTGATAAGATGAGCTGAAAGCAGCTCTCACGTACCTTCCACTCCCTTCTTGCCGGCCCAAATTCATCCTTGCAGTATTCAGGTGGATCAGACTCCCAGTCACTGACCTAAAAGGTCTAGTCATGGTTCCTTCTCCTTCACTGGATGTTCTGAAGCGATAGGAGTTGTTGCTTTTGGTGGTAGGAGGAGTGCCTCCAGCAACGCTCTCAGTTCTAGATCTTCTCTGCAAGCCTGTCTGGCTGGGGGGTAGGTTGCCCAAGTGCCTTCTGGTGGTGATGAAGGATATGGGATTGGTACCGCTGCCACCACCAGAAGACTGGCTCTTGCTTCGGGGCCTGAACTCTGCAAAGGCCTTTAGAGCTTTCATGGTATCCAGAAAAGTCTCGTGCATATTCTGGGCAACAACCGAATCATCCACTTGCATCCAGAGCTCTCCAGGACCAATAGAGGCAGATCTGCCCACTTCAATGAAGAAGAAGTTCTCTGAGTGTCCACAGCGGCGAATGTTCATAAGCTGCAAGTGAACAGACGGCACCTCCGAGTTCAGCTTGACAAGGTGGATGGCCTTGCTGGAGAGGCACAACCTGTACACTCCAGTGAGGTTTTTCGTTTGTCCCAAGCCTTTGGGCTTCACGTTGACCTGCCACACCTCCTTGAACACGGTGCCAGGCCTGAGGGCGGCCCCATAGTGCTCATCATCCTCGTCCACCTGCTGATCGGCATGGTCCTCCTGCTCCAGGAAGCCCCTCTTGCTCTGATTCATGAGCTCGCTGATGGCCTGGTACCAGGCCTCCTGCTCGGCATCGTTCTCGGCCAGCATGGCGAAGTACTCGTCCTTGGTGTACAGGGCGATGATGTGCTTGTGCTTAGCGTCGGCCCGGCGGCTCACGGTGAAGCACTGGTACAAGGGGATGACCCTCTTGGGCGGCGGGCAGCACAGCGCGGCCGCCCCGCCAGCCCCCGCCGCCCGCAGGCTGCTCTTGAACTTCTTCTCGCTGTCATAGTACTCCAGCCGGGCGGGGGCCAGGTGGCTCTCGGCCCGGAGGACGAAGTAACGCTTGTGCCCGTGCTTCTGCTTCCGCAGGTACCCGCATTTCCTCACGTCCTCGCCGGCGCCGCGGCCCGCCGGGGGGGGCTGCCCGCCGCGGCCCGCCGAGGGAACGGCCCGGCCCGGCGCGGGGGCGGCCTCGGGCGCCGTGCACAGCGAGGCGCTGGGCGAGCGCCGCAGCAGCAGCAGCAGGTGGTGCGGCTGAGGGGACGGGCAGCGCCCGCCCTCGCCCGCCGCCGGCTCCCCCTCGCCCGCCGCCGCGCCGAGCACGCCGGGCTCCTGCTGGGGCGCGGCTCCGCCTCCCGTGTGCCGGGCGCCCGGCTCCTCCTCGCTGCCGCCGCCGCCGCCGCCGCCGCCCGAGCCATTCATCCCGCTCGCCATCTTAGGGGCCACGCAGGGTCCGGTGCCGCCGGGGACGGGGCACAGGGCGGGCAGCGGGAATCCGCGCTCACCGGAGAAGCGCCCCGTGCATGGGAAGCGGGCGGTGCCTCCTGTGCCCCCAGCCCGGTCCGCGCTTCCCCCGGTCGCTCCGGCCACTCGCACTCACGGGCGGCGGCGGCGGCGGCACCGCGGCGAAAACATCACGTGACTCCGTGGAGGGCGGGGCCGCGGCGGGCGGGGCGCGCGGAGCGAGGGGGTAGCGGCGAGCCGACCGGGCCGCGCGCCAGAGTGGCAGCGGCAGAGCCAATAGGAAACGGCAGTGCTTCGCCAGAGAGCCAATCAGAGGGCGCAGCAGGGAGGAGGGGCGGGCGTCGCTGCGCCCTGTCCGGGGAGGCGGGGCTAAAGAGGATGGACAACGCGGCGGGCCAATGGGAGGCGGCGGCCGCCCCGGGCTGGCCTCGCTCTGCAGGGGTGTTTCCTGTGCTGGGGAAAGAGGCGGGGCCGACCGTGATTGGCAGGAGTGTTGAGCGGTCGGTCCGACAGCCAATCCGCGTCTCACACACACAGACGGGGGAGGCAAGGCGGGGGAGAGGTGTATTCGGCGGCGAGAGTAAGGGGGAAGGCGGGGTACTCAGGAGATGGGCAGGCTGTTTGGCTAATCGGCGCAAAGCCCCGGCTGACGAACACTACCGGCTGACGTTGCGTTCGCCCGGTTCCTTCGGGGCGGAGCCCGCCCCTAGCGCGCGGAGCCGGCGGCGTCTGCCATTGGCCGGCGGAGAGGGCGCGGGGGGGTGGGGGGCGGGGCGCGCGCCGCGGTGGAAGTAAACAAGCCGCCAGCGCGCGAGCGGCCCGTGCTGGGCGGGAGGGGCGCGGGGCCGCGCTGTGCTGCGCGTGATCCCTCCCTCACAGAGCGCCACGGCCGACCCCGGGGCTCTGCCTCACGGACCCCATACATCTTCTCAGCCTCCAGAGCCCCCTCAAAGCCCTCACAGACTCTCATAACCTCCTCTGCACCCTCACAAGCCCCCAGAGCACCCTCAGAACCTTCACAGCCCACTCACCCCCCACTTCCTGCGCTGGCGGAGGCAGCGCGGAGTTGGTGACATGCAGTGGGGTGTTTATTTTCCGTACACTGCTGTGTCACCCTTGGCTCGGGTTCGGGATTGCCCGCTGCCCGTCGCAGTGGGGTGACAATCCCGGTTACTCTTGTGACCGCTGTGCAATCCTTTGCGTGTGGGATCCGGGCAGGCCACTAACATTCATATGGTTTAGATCAAAATACGAAGAATGAAGAGCAAATTAATTCTGTTTCACAGTTAATGGGCATTTCTGTGACATAAAAATCTCTGCTCCATCTAGATTAATTGTATTGCTAAAATACAGCGCTGGATGTACGGCTGCCCCACAATTTCAGAGGCAGCGGTGGAGGGCGGGGAGCCACTTCCAGTCCCCTACCCACTTCCCCAACACTTTCTTCCTCTAGTAATTAATTCCTCCGTTTGCCAGCTCGCCTATGTCCTCGCAGAGGACGCTGTCCAAGTTGTGGGCAGAGCACACGGCGGGTCTGTGACAGCCCAGAAGCCAAGCCTTGTTCCTGTGCTGTGGTGCGGGGGTGCTTAAACTGCAGGGCAGGGTGTTGGCCACAGATGCTGTTCCTCGTGCCTTCTCACTCTTAATAAAAGCATCCCTGCCAAAGGTATGTTTTATTTGAGTTAGGAGTTTGTGTGTACCAGTCATGTCAAGTGTAAAAATAATCCTTTTCCTGTAATACAACAGCAAAGATCATTTCCCTAGCCAGTAATTTTGACCACACGTCTCTTTACTTTCTGTCTTGATTCGCTTTCAAGGTCATTCTTGGACTCCCTCACCTATGATTCATTATGAGATGACAACTCTCAGCAACTCCTGACATCAGCTTCCATCACCCACTTGTTTTGTTTTGGGATAAATAGCTCTATGTTTTCTTTCATTCTGCCTCTCAGGTGTGGGAAAAGATATTTTTTGAAGTCCAGTAACTCAATTTGAAAGCTGACGTGCCAAACCTTGTACTTGCCATATTGATTGTTCATGTCTCATTTTTTTTATAATTCTCTATTCACTGCCTGTTCACAGTGTTTAAGCTGCAGTCTTTTTGGTTTATGTTTTTACATCATCTAACATGGCCTATTCCTGTACATGATTAGAGGTCCTAAGTGTTATGGCAATACAGTAAATAGGTTGTAACTACAGAAATGTATTTATTCCCAAAACAAGAATTATTAACACTAGAAAACTGAGATTAAATATAGTTTTTATAGCCATTCAGACATGTTGGCACAAAAATACCCAACTAAACTCCCCATTAGTTAATGGTGACATGAATTAACATGCAATTATGTTGCATTATATTGTTAATAGCCCGTGGTATAATTAAACTGGTTTTTGAAGATTAATTCCTTTTATTTTTCATTCTTCTCTACCTGGTCCGACAGTTGGGTGAGGCTGAGATTTCCATAATTGTTTGGGTTTCATTCTGTACTTTTACATGAAAATTTAAAGTGGTTTTAAATGTATAGAGCAAGGTGAACTTTGTTCATTGCATGCATATTTGGGCTTGTTGCTGAAGTATATACATGGGAAGAAGAAAGGAAAACTTTTGAAAGAAAGGGCTTGGGTTCTCTTTTTTTGTTTATGTTTTTTTTTTAGTCATCAACCTGTGGGCTTGCTTGACAGTAACTATGAATAATCTGTCCCAGTAAGAAAAAATATATCACTGTTTTCTGATCTCTTTTAAAGTCCTTTGTTCTTACATTGCACTTACAGTGCTTTTGCTAGGGAGTTGAGAAAGTGACTTATGCATAATTAAGTCATGCAGAATTTTGGGGTGGTGGACACGTGATCAGACCGGCAGGAACCTGCAGAAACAGAATTAATAGAAATGGATTTTTCCACTGAGTTCTCTCTGGCTTAAAAGGAGTGCTTAGCATTCCTGGAAGCTTAATTTGTTCATGTTTTCCTATGTGACTACTAAAATATACTTACCAAAAGTACAAGCTAATCTATAATTTGCATACTCTTTCTCAACTTTCATTAGTAGAAAGAACAACTATTTGTTTTCTCTGTCTTTGAATAGATATTGTTTAGAGTCTTTTGTGCAGTTGTGGAATCAAAATTACTGGTTTCCTGTAGTAATGATTTTTTATTTTTGTAGCTTATATAAAACATTTAAGTATACCTGTTAGTGTATTATACCCTTCCATTACTGAGATAATTGTCTGGCTAAGGGATTGGATCTAATTTTACTATATTTTTTGTCATAAATGATTATAACTTTCATGAACTTCTGTAGGTTTCTTTCTTACAGTTTCTCTGGCTACTTGGCTGGCACAAAGCCATAGTTCACTTTGTAAATTCAGTGCCCCACTTTTTATATAGAATCAGCTTTATATTCTTCACTTTTCTTTACAGAAACCAACATAGCCTGTGTATGGAATGTTTCCTTAGCTGTGGGTGCACTGTTTTTCAGAAACAAAAAAGAAATCCAGATTCCCCTTCACACGTCTCTTGATCTTCACCAGACTTGAAGAACCTGTAGTTCTTAGAGCTGGAGGTATGTTTGCTTTGTGTTTCATGTATTTGCTCTTTCTATCCTACAAAGTGTCTGCATGAAGCAGGCACTGTCAAAGGCCAAAAATTTGAAACCATTTCTTTCATTACAGTTTCCACAAGTGGCTATAATGTGTGTAATATAAAGCAATTAAGCTATTGGTAGTCATATTGTTGACCCGCATGGAGGGTCAAATATGTCATCTGTGGCTGAAGTACTGAGGAACAAGGAATGGGTTCCTGCAGGGATCTCTGAAATTCCACAAGGAGTGATATTATTCATTTAGTTAAGATATAAGAAGTAAATGGTTTTGGATGTGATGTTGCATGATTTATTGCTCATTTATTCTAGTTACAACAGCCTATCTTATGCCCATCCTCAGTTACATCTACAGGAGTAATTACCCAATAAAAAACAGGAAGGAAATTAGTTTTGTTGAGTAGTAAAACACAATCCTGGTTCAGTTGTGCTTGTGACATGTTCATAAAAGAAAAGGAACTGGAGAAATTACCTCTGTAGAAATTTAGAATAAAAATATCCCAGAAGTATTTAGCAACCAAAGGATGTTAAGTGAAAGGTAAGATTCACAGTTTTTAATTGTATGTTACATTTCCACCAATCATATATTTCTATACATTTGTGCAAAATAAATTAATGTAATTGTTCATAATGTGTATTTATGACCCAGACTCTTCCCTAATTTTAACTTTACATCTCCAAAGTAGCCTGCTCTCATTAACTTCTTAGAAGTTCTGCTCTCACAGTAGGTCATAAGGTGATTTTCACAAGAGGCAAAGTTAGCTCACAAAATCAAACAGAACAGTGGTTTTAAATTACCAGTTAGCACGGGTCATTCTGCAGATGGGGAAGTGTACCTGTCACTGTATGTCAGTGGAATAAGAAAGTGAAACTATTGTGCCATTTCTTAACCAAGATCCAGAGGACAGTAATACCCCCTGTTTAAGGTAGAGATGGGGAGTTCTAAGTTGTCACTTCAGTTTGTGGCAGGCTTGCCCTACTTCCTTGCGCAAATCTCTCCTTCTACCTTGTTTCAATCCCTTGGTCATTTAATGGATATAAGAATTCCTCCCTTTCTCAAAAGAGTTTTAGAGATTTTATCTCTAAAAAATCTGTTCATGACCACCTCACACATTTTGGTATCGAGGTTATATAAAATTATTGTAAAGCCAGCCTGATGTTGGCTTTCCTTCATCCCTATGGTTGTGTAGAATCCACTGTGCTCTAAGAGTCCTCTACATGTGCATTGCCCGGCATAAGCTACATCTGGTCTTATTTCTCTCATCCAGGCCTTCCTTGCTGTGTTGTAATAAGATGCTGGAACCTTCATAGCAATTGTGATGATGCTCACTTATGAAAATGTACAGATTTAAATTTAAGATTTTCAGGCACAAATATTAAAGGCAGACATATTAAAGAGTTCCCAGTTTAAGTTAGAGGGAGCTGTGGGTGCTCAGCACCTTTCTGATAATGAGGATTTGGTTGTTTATTTGTTCCATTATACTCCTTTCACCATCTATCTAATCCTATCACATCATTGTCTACAGAAATACTCAGACGCTTGGTTTCTTTGCTGTTTTGTGTAATTGGGGATGGTGTCACCACGCAGTGAAAAGAGCCACAGAATGCTGTTTTTCAAAGGCATACGCTCACATTTGCACAACATTTTCTCACTGGATCGTGAATGAATAGTAAGATTATTCTGCTTGTTTGTTTTCCTATTGATGGATAGTTGCTGTTTGGGATACATAGATTTAGGATTATGTGCAATATTATGCAACTCTGCTAGTGAAAGAAACATAAATGTGCCCTTTTGCTATACACAGTTTGGCCATATGTTCAGGTCATTAAGACAGGGAAACTACTAAAGCAACCAGACTCTTATTCACTAGTTTCACAGATTGTCTTTGAAGAATAGCAGAGTGGAACAGAAACTAAAGGTACCCATTTATATAACTGGAAATGAAAATGGTATCATTAATATCAGTTTCCAGCTATTCATGGTAATGAGCAGACAGTTCTGGTTTTGTAAATCAAAAGCATTTTTTTTCCAGACTGAGTGGAAATGAACCTTTCCTACTACCTTCTTTGCGGTACATCGTATCTACCAAAAGGTGTTTTATATCAATGAGCCAGTATGTCTTTAATTCTTTGATTTTGAAAAATTATTAGCAGAAGTAACTGCCCTCTAGACAGTTTATAAATGGGAACTTTCAGCTTTTTGCACTAGTTTGATGAATCATAGAATCCATCCTCATTGCTTGAGTAAGAAAAACCTAGGACTGTGTTCGGAGAAAGACTGACATGACTTGGAGAAGTGAGTCTGCTGCTAGGTGCTGATTGCCCCCTGTTTGGTGGTTGTTGGTGATGGAGTCAGAATTCCAGGCAATGCCTCTGCAGGTGCCACAGGCAAGATGAAGATCGCTGGCTCTGACTGGCACTGAGCCAGTTCTGGAGATGTGACTGCCAGGGAGGGCACTGTGCTGGTCCCTGCTACTAAAGACTGGGTTGATAGACTGTGTCAACGGGGTTTATAGTACTTGTAGCAATCTGTAGCAACACCAGGCAGTGGGATTAATTTCATCTTCCCCCACCAAAAAAAGAAAGGCCTCTTTGATGCCCAAACAGGGACATGAGGAATTTGAAATATAGGACAGAGGAAAAGGTAACGGACAAAACATGGATGAACAATGCTAGAGAGGGAAGAGCAGAATGATTGTTGAGTATTTTGGTAGTTGTAATTGTGGTGAAGGAATGAGGGGAGCATTGCCTGTAACTTTTGTTGGTGGTGATGTTATTTTGATTTTGGTGCAGGGAGTTCTTTTGGTTGATATAAGTGAAGTTTGTGATGAATGTGCATTTTCATGATAATTCTTAAGCATATGGTACCCAGAGGTGAGGGATGGGATGTATTTGGTTTGCTGGCTGAGGCAGCACAGTGTTGGTGATGTGCAGTGGGTTGTTTATTTTGGTAGGTTTGGGTAGCAGGGCATAGGGGCTACACAGGTGACTTCTGTGAGCAGCTGCCAGGAGTTTCCCCCATGTCCAGCACAGCCAATGCCAGCCTTCGCGGTGCTAGCGCCTCAGGGATGATGTATTTAAGGAGGGGAAAGCGTGATTGTGGATTTTCTCTGGTGGTCGTCCCTGTTTCCATCTCAGGGAGGGCAGAGCTTGGTTCCACCAGTCTCTTTCTGGAACTCCCTGATGCTCCTTAACCTTTCTCCCTCCGCTCGCAGCACTGCCACCGGTGTGAGCGAATCAGTCTCGGCCTCCACTCGCTCCCGCGCTCCCGCGCTGCCACCCGCTGCCTGGGGCAGCCTCTGGCACCTGGGCGCGGCGTGTTCCCATGGCAACTCTGTCCAGGGGCCACGGCCGTTCTGGCGAGTGCCGAGGACGTGGCTTTGTACCCGTCCCGTTGGGAGGGCGCCGGGCGGCGGCCGGGAGCGGCTCCGGACCCACAGGAGGACGGACAGACGGACGGACGGCGCGCCCCTCCTGGCGCTCCCGGAGCGAGCTTCAGGGAGTGCCCTCGGTTGTAGGAATGCCGTGAGCTCCAGAGAACCCGTAATTTCCACTTCGCAAAGGTGCGGTGAAAATACCTTTATCTTTCTGCAAGGAATTATTTTAAATGTGTAACATGACACCACAGACATCTCGGGCAACGCATACTAAATGTGCTGCTTTACTGTTTGACGTCATTAGCAGAGAGTGGTTGCCTTTTCGTTAGTATATATGAGTCTGGTTTAATTATTGCAAAGGGTATTAGTGCTCAGTGCTTTGGTGCCCCTTACAAAATCAGTGGTTGCCTGACACACTTGAGAACACAGGGTGAGGCGGATCTGTTCCAGGATGGGACAAAACGTGGCCATGCCCGTTCAGAGCAGCTCAGTGAGAAGTTGTGACTCAGAGGCATCCTCTGAATCATATTTCCCCTGAGCTGTAGCATTGCACAAGTGGGGAGTGTGCCATCAGACCCTGCCAGATGGAGCACGTTCCTTCCTTCATGTCCAGCCAGTTCCTTGTGCTGACATAGAAGGGAGCAGAATGATGATTATGTTTGCTTCTGACCCAAATTCCCCCCAGTTCTCCATTTGCTCATGGAAGGAACTAATTTCTCTTTGAGGTTAGCTCATTAATTTAGTGTCCTTAGCACAGCTTTGAGGAAGGGTGGCACAGAATGCAGGAATGCCTTATTCCTTCCATGCAGAACTCTGTGACCATCAGATGCCCAGAGTATAGTTTATCTGCTCATGTGTAGATAGGTGAGACATTTTACTCACTTGTGAGCTCTGAAACTAGTGCTTGTTCCTTGGGCACTCACTTTTCATCCTATAGAAAGCAAATCTGTCACAGTGAGAGAAGATAACAGCAATGCATACATGACTTGCAAAGGACCATTCAAGTTTGATTCCCAGCAGACTTGGCAATAATCACCAATATGATTAGACAAATCTGAGTTCTTATGCATTTTTTTAAGCAAACGAGTTGCACTTACATGGAAACCAACAAAAATACACTTTTTGTCAGCTAAATTTAAGAATTAAGGCTAGCATAATCAAATAATCAGCCATTCAGCTAATTAAGCTCTGCAATGACTTCTAACAGATTCAGGCAGTAGCTTTTGCAGATGAGCAGTGATTTATCTGTAAATAAAATTGAGATTAAAGTACTCATTTGTTAATATTAGATCAGCTAGCAATGGAAAGGTCCGTTGTTCTTGATGTCTAATGAGGTTAATGATTCTGGTAGCCAACTAGGAATCAAGCACTGAGAACTCCTGCTTTGGGAGCAACAGTAATTCTTTGTGAAGCCTGGCAGTGAATAGCATTTTTTTTTATTTCTTGGTTTATGAAGAAGGAGAATCTATAATAAATAAGATAGTGTGTGTTGAAATAGGTTATTTCAGTGTTAAACATCTATACTTTTCTAGTGAAATTTTCAGAGGACTTAACCTGAACCATTTACTTAAGGGACAAATTATGCTCCTGTCAATGCATAAGGAAATACCAGCTGCTCAGTTTAGCCTGTAGGACAGCTTGGGTGAGTAGTTCTCACCAAAAGAGATACAGAGATAATTATTTTTAATAAAAACCTCTCCAAAACTATCTTAAGACTCCTAAAGATAAAACATGCAGGGTATTCATTTGTATTACTTCATTTCATAGCAATGCATTTCTCATCTTCAGGCAGTGTATAAAGGAATAGTGTACAAAAAATTTCAAAATCCTTACTAAGGTTCTGCTGATGCTCCCTTAATCATATTCTAAAGTCTTCATGTTCCAAATTTCAATTATTTTGAATCTTGCAAAGAGGACATGGCATTGGATGCTAATCCCTTCAATAGAAAAGCATAGTATGACATAATCAAGCTGTCTTTCATACAGCTTAACAAACAAATTACATTCCAAATAGGTTTATAGAATTCATTACTGTTTGTATGGGTAGTTACAGAACAAAAGCAAGGGTATACATGGAAATGACATAAATAAATTTAAAGAATGAACAAGTGAAAGAGATAATACCCCTATGTTTATTCTTATTTGTATATTTAAAGGCCTGTTGTTAGTTTAATAATAACTAGATGGCAGTTTTAAAATAAGTCAGACTGAAAGCAGGTGGTGAGTAAGTGTGCAGAAAAAGTCATATTTGATGGGATTCCTTCATACAGTGATTGCTCATTTGAGGAGCACTGCCATAGTACATTCTCTAGAAGATAAATGAAATAAAAGTAAATAACACAACATTTCTCCTAAAAATCTTTTAGTGACATTATTATTTTAGGCTGAATCAAGAGAGGAGCATTTGCTTGCTCTTTACTGTACTATGAATAGAAGGTGTGCTAGGGCCTTCTGAATGCCCAAACAGCAACACAAGTCAAATGGTTTGAAGAAAAGAAAAACTACTAAAGACAGCCTTTATGGGAAGGTAACTATACTATTAGGAGAGGGGAACAAATGCAGGCCTCGTACAGGTGGAAATAACTCAAAATATCCTTAGAGCAACACTAATTTGCCATAACTGACCAGTGGATTGGGCCATCCTTCTTTCCAAAAAGTTCACCACTCTTAGCCTTCACATTATTTTCACATTCTTCTCTTTGGACCCATGTGAAAGCATTAATAGAGATGAGTAGTTCAGAGAAAAGTCACAGTTTCTTCTATGCTGTCTCTTGTGGGTCTTTTCTCCAAAAAGCATTCGGATGGTATTGCTGTCTAATGAGACAGTTTGGGTTAGTGTATTTATTAAGTTTAAAGTTTGCATTTATAGATTAAGACAAAAAAAGAGTAAACCTTTTGATGTCTAGATTTTTTATCTCTGACATAATTAATGAATTAATAGCACAGCTCAACTGATTGTTCAGTATAGTCAGAGCTTATTAAACTCAGCCTGCTAACTCTGAAATTTCTCCTTCTAATGAAAAAATGTAAATCAATGTTCACACAGTTCTAATTTCTTTCATTGTCAAACCCAGTTATATACTGGAGAAGTTGACCTAGTCAATCATTTGCTCAGATACAGAGACTGCTTTTCTTTCAGGAATTTGCACTGAAGTTACCTGCACTATTTGAAGTTGTACCCAGGTACTTGATGTGCAACAATTTACAGCTGACTCAGAGCAGCTCAGTGCAAAAAAACAAAATGACTAATCTCTTTGTAGAACTGAGGCTTTGCAACTTTGCTCTGAGTCATCATGACAGCTCAAAGTGCCTTGACTTAGTGCAGAAATAAATAGATTTAAACAGAGCACTCGATTTCAAAACAAACATTACTTCTGGTCCTGTCAAAGTGACCTTGTTAACCCCATTTTACATCAAAGTGTCACTGATACGCAAGGTAATTTCAAATCTCTGGAAGACTATCAAAGTGGAGCCCAAGAAGTTATGGGAAAATATGGGTGAAAGAAGGAAGGCAAAAATATTCTCTTACCAATTAAGAGTGCCACACAAAGAGAGTGGGAGCAGTCATTTGTCTAGTAGAAAGAATGGAACTGAAAGAATAAAATGGGAATTGGTGGCATTAGAATATGTAGGAAGAGGTAAGGGAGATATTAAAAAGTTTGCCTGTTCCAAACATATTTTAGCCACCCTTAATTATTCCTTCACATTCTAAGATCAAATAAATAAATAACTAAGCCAAACAGTAACATTAATCCTATGTTATTTGCCAAGTGTCTTTGTGTTACAAATTAATGGTCCTCTTATCTTTATGCTGGTATCTTAAAGGTAAATATTAGTACAAGTGGAGCCAGAATCTCTTCTGAAATGGATAAGTGGTTTGTGACTTTGTTTTTCAGAGTTGCTTTGCCTCAGTGTAACAGGAGTTCAGGTCTGCCAGTGGGTGTGTATAGTAATGCCCAATATCCATGCACAAGGCACCTTCACTGGGGAGCAAGCATTTCAGAACAGAAAAGAGCATTCATATACAACTTATAAATTATGGATATCTAAATTAATAGATTTAGTCATTAAATAATCAGTGGTAGCATTGAGTATATTATATGAGGCTTGAGGTAATAATTTGGTTTCTTACACATATACTACCTACATCTCTGTAATTAATTTATATATAGGTATTTTAAAAGATTTTTATGGTAATAGTCTCATTTAGTGTCTCATTTCATACAGGCTGCAATTGCTGCAATAGTGGGAAAAGTACATAAATCTAACAAAACTTCAGAAATGAGCAATGTCTTGTTCTTTGAGTCACAAAATTAGCAAGAGGTAACATGTTCATTAATGTTAAGGAAGGATGTTTGTTTAAATGCTTTTTTGCTTGAGGAAGGATCATGTATTATCTCAGAAACTGAGCAGATTTGGGCCTAGTCTGTACTTGAATGGAAGATGTGTAAGAAAAATTCGTCATGTTACGAGAAAGGATGTCCGTGGTTGGGTAGGTTTGGTGGTTATCGCTGACTCAGTCCGGCAGTCACGCCTGCTCTGCTGGGAAGGAAACGTTTCAGTGCTGGAACTGGATCCCAGAGTCATTCGGTGGTTAGGGTAAATTTGGATCCACAGTGTGTGGCATTACATTTAGGAAAGCTTTTTTCTTGAATTTTCAGCTGTATTCCCGCAACAACAATAGGAAATGTGCAAAGTTTGACAGTATTAAAATAATGTAATACAGTATAAAATAATAAAATAAAATAAAATAATGGGATACAGTATTAAAATAATGTAAATATACATCAAGTATTATTAGTGATTGATACCTTTTGTTTTGTCTTCAGCATAAATCAGTAGCACAACATGGTCCTCACTACAGTTTCCCTGTCTGCTGATCTCTTTGTTGCACAAAGACCTTTTACTTGTAAAAAAAAAGTAGAGGTAAATTGATTAAAAAAATTAAAAATAAGTAAAAGTTCATTGTGTCACATCTACAATACAAACATAAACCCCAGAAATGATGCTTCAAATGAACTGAAAATAAGGAATTGTAGAAAACTGAGATGGGAAGATAAAAAGGACAATAATGACAGCACTGAGAAAAATTTGATGGCATTTGTACAGAATAAATCAAAAAAATATCTAAAGCCTGTTAGTCCATTAGTTCATACTAATATAAGAAAGACAGACCTTTACAAGGAGAGTATAATCATTGCACTTTTGAAATTGCATTCTTTCTGAATCAAAATTCACTCCAAATCTGACAATTAGGATGTGATGTAAAATTCACCTTTGTGGATACACACTTCTGGAATCACATTGTGGTCCCAAAATTATAAGTGTTTTTATGAGATGGAATTTAATTTTTTCTTGTTTTTCCAAAGCTCCTTTGGAATCCATAAAATTTAATTTCTGTTAATGGTTCATTCTGTCATTGATGTAGCTATCAACATTTCACACATAAAAAAATAGAGAGATTCATTTAAAATTGACATTGCTGAAGATAAAAGGGAAAGTCAATTTTTGTAACTTGGGAAAATAAGATTTGCATGGAAATTTTCACTATAAAATCCTTTCCTCCATTCGTCTTTATTTTGCTGCTGTCGATTAATTCAAAACCCTTTTATCTTTATCCAGAAATCTTGTGTTCCTACTCAGTTAAGAAGCACATCCTCTGCTGTTTCATTACATTCTCTGTCTTGAAAACACCTTTTCAGTGCTTGTCAGGGTAAATGCCCTGTTACTGGGTCCATGAGACATCTGGCCCTGCCGCTGTGTCTGGGGCTGAAAAGCACTCGCTGGGCAGGAATTTGGCTTTTGGTTACACAAGAGTCGGAATGCTGGGATCCAGAAAGCTGCTGGCTCTGGAAATTGCCCCAGTTATGAACCAATGTTGCACTTCCCTTTAGATTAGAAGCCAAAAGAAGCTATAATGGCTACAAGGTCTGCAAAGTAGCTTGCCTGCTTGTGGGAATAAGATTTAAATGTCATTAATGAAGTTAACATTATTATCTATCATGAATCTGAAGACTGAAAAAACAGAACTGTGTTTCATAATATCTTTGGGGAATAGTCTGACAAATATATCTGCAATTAGGGATCATTTCCTCACAGCTTTGGTGTTTTCTGGAAAGATTGTGTAATGTTGATAATGAGTTGTTGGATTATATTCACACTTAAATCACTTAAACTGTCTTTGCCTCTCGTGTGGAAAAAGAAATGAGGTATTTTTAGAGGGGTTTTGATATGTTTCCAAATTTTGGGGGTGAAGGAACTTGCTATAGAGAAGAAGGAATGTTACTTTGGGTGGGATTTTTCATAGAAAGTCTTACTCTATTTCATGGGAGAACTGACAGAGATTAGTTTTCAAATGAATATCAGATAATATTATGCAACAACATCATGTTGTGATATTTTTAAAATAATTGCTAGCTGGAGTAATAAGTACAGAAAACAAAGACAACTGCATAAGGCTGCTCGTATTTGCATGGGTGAGCTAAAATATGTGTTCAATTGCAATAATTCTCAAAGTTCTTGTAAACAACTATTACATTTCTTAGGTAAACATTTAATGCTTGATATTTTTAATCAGATTATAAACATAAATATTTTTGCTACTCACAGAGGTATTTAAGTTCTCTGCTTGTGTCTACAGACCTCCTCTAGAGCTGCTGGGAGTGAATTGCTGCATGGCACAAGCACTGCGGATTTGGGAGTGGGTGCAGCCTGAACTGGGAGGCCAGGGTGGTGTCCTGTGCTTCTGCATGCTTGTTCTCTATCTGCAAGCATTGCAAAGAGAATTCTGTCTTACACTTTTAGAGCAAAAAGGGAGGGAACGTTGTGCTTTCATTGCAAAGAAGTTACTTATAGTATGAGTAACTTCCTTGTGAGCCTCATCCTTAGCTGCATAGTAAGTCTAGAGCAGCTTTGTGGAAAGTAAGATCACTTGACAGAGAAAGGAAATACTTTGAAATTTTTATTTATGTTACATTAAAAGTTTTGTATCTTGAAACTGGATGTTTATGTCAGTTTCTCACTGCCTTATCTCTGAACTTTGGTGCCTTCACAAAAATATGATAGTGTGTGCTTTTGTGGGATCATATTTGTGAAATGATTTCTTGATTAATGTTACAGGAAAGATTTCTGAAAGTTTGACAAGCTCCAACTGGTTAGGATCTCAAAGCACTGAAAGCTGTTGACCTGCTTTGCTGAAAGTCACATATAATTTTATTCAAAACTGAAGAATAGGTGCAAAGACTAACTTTTTGATTCCAATACAGTAGGAAAACCTACCCTGTTAAATCTCAGATAAGAACTGTATTTTTCACAAGCATCTTCTAAAATTTTTTACACCTATGGGTCTTTGCTTATATGAAGTCTGAATTTGTTTGTCTAAAGTCTTATGCAAAAATTGGTGCACTCATTGTTTCCATAGCTGTTAGTATGTTTTTGGGCTTGATGTTGAATCTACAGAATGGTAAAATAATTGCTTCTGGTCCATCTGTACAAATTGCAATGTTTGTGCATATGTAACAATTGATGCATGAAAATATTAAGATGAAATTGCATTTAGATGTTAGACTTAGATATTTAGAATTGTAAAAGGGAAAGATAGAGGTTTTGGTAAGTGGTTTTCTTTTGTCTGTGATCCCATGCATTTAGGGTTTAATTTGAAGGGGATAAAAGGTGTTAGAGCCTGCCTGTGCAAGCAGAAGCAAGTAACAGTGCCAAGGATTTATACATTTCTCTAAATTTTAAAGCATCTAACAGAGCTATTCTTCTGGTTTGCCAGAAAAGGCAAGATTTGATCCTTTGGCAGTATCTTTAATGAGAGAGACTCCCCTTTTGAGCATTACCTGACCAAAAGGTGCTGACACCGTTGAGTCAACACAACTGTCCTGGCTTGTTTTTTAAATATTTGTAGGGAGTTCACAGGTGATAAGCTGACAACCAAGATAGAGACTCTAGAAATGTATTGTTTGTGAACTTGTGTCTCACATGCAAGAACAAGGATTTGTAGGAATAACAGTGGGCACTGAGTTCATGAGTCAATAGACTGGGCGGGAGTGCAGCCCGCTGTAGGCACGGGACGGCAGTGGCACTCCAGAAGTCCAGAAGCTTGCTGTGGCTTTGTAAAATAGTTCAGAATTTGCAAGTGTAACTGAATCCAGAAGTAAAATTTCTTTATAACTAAAAAATAATTTTAAAAAATCTCTTTTTTATTAACCAAATACTGGATGTTTACACCAAGGCAACAATGTTTGTATCTATCATGGCCTGTTTCCAATGGCTCTGTAACAACAATAAAGTAATGAGAAACATGCTAGTTAAAGGTCTATAGAACCCAGTCTGGTGTTAGTCATGCATAGAATGCCAAACATAAATAATTATATAAAATACTGGAAAAAGTATTAATTGTGAAAATATGTTAACAATACGTAAGAATGTTGTAAACTTTCTGGGACAGTTTTTATCCTGGCAAAACTGCAGCTGAATGGTTTTCTAATCTTCTATAGACAATAAATATAAATTGCTAATAGATCTACTAAAATTATAAACAAAACTGTAAACTAAAATAACGTCAATATAAACAATTTAAATCAACAGAGATCTTTGATTTTTAATTTCCTTTTATGTTCTATGTAAAGATGGACAAATTAATTTTGAGAGGGTTCTGTTAGGGAGATCCTATCTCATATTCTGTGGAAGTCTAGAGAACTCAGCATTTACACCTTATAAAGTGAATTTAATTCATAAAGCTGCTGTGCTCAGCTCAGACATGCTGGTAGGATCAGTCCCCTCAAAATATTTAAGCGTATTTTATTACTAATTACTTTTCCAACAGGTCAGCTGTATCAAAGCACTATTTGCCTAATAGTGAACTGAATAAGTAATTTATTGTCAGTCGATAGAAAACAGTGGCATTTGAAATGCTGTATTTATCTTGCATTCAATCACTGGAATGAAAAATGTTATATTAACATATATTAAATATATTAAATGTTATACTAATGCATTTATAATTGATAAAGTAGAAAATATTTATGTCTCATCTTGAGGAAAACAGAATTTTTGTTTTTGCAGAAAGAGGATACAGGTCCCTAATTATAATAGCATACTCTGTCTTTCTTCCATCCTATTGACAAGTAATGATCATTTCTGTTTTCATACAATTTATTAACTTTTAAATTATCATTTATCCAATTACAGAGCAAACTGTTTACAGTTAAAACCTTTAGGCTAAAATCAGTTGCATTTAATTTCAGTTGTATTTTAATAGACTACTGTTTGTGATTAACTTTAAATAGTGCAATAGTGTAAAAAGTGTTACAAGTTTCTTGAAATACTTTTTCCTTTTTTCTTTGCTTGAAACTCAACTGTTAACACTGTATGTTTTCAGTTTTGAAAACTAAAACAGTTTATAGATTTATTCACTGTGAATTGATATAGGAAGGAAGAAAGAACTTATTGTGGTATTTTCTTGCCTGTTTTTTCTAGAAAGGGGAAAAATATCTGTGGAATTATTACATTTCTAGATAGAAATTCATCATTCTTGATTTTTCTTATTTTACTTCTGTAGCAATTTAGCAGGAACAGTAGGACTAAATAAAGTGAATCTTTTGATATATGAGGCATAACATTTTTTGACTAATTAGTCACAAGTATTTGTTCTTCATCAGCCATGATTCTTTACCTTATGATTTCCCATTTAAATGTTAACCTGGGCTGGTAGTGTTTCATTTCCAGGATCAGATGGGGTTGAGGACTCTCAGTCTGTGTGGGCAGACCGGAGAAAAAAAAATACACAGGCACCTGGTAGTACTGGATGGATTATTTTGCTTACAGTGATTTTGTTTCTATCAGTGTGTACGGAATGGAATGTCTGTTCCCAAAGTAAGGAAGTTACAAATTCCAGGAGGAGAATGTGTCTATGGCTAAAATATTTAAGTATTGAATGTTTTAGTGAAGTTACTACACATCTGAATGAAAAATACTTGTACCTACAGTGTGCTGGAGTGCTCACAGACCAAGCAGTGATTCATTTTCTTCTAATATACCATTTTTAATAGCATGATTCACATCAAAACTTCCCTACAGTAATGCAATGTATTTTTCTTTGTTACCGAAACCAGGCTGCAAGACCCAGCAGAAGATCTTTTCAGTATAACTTAAGACAAAGCTCTGTAGGAATTGTTGGGTTTGAATGCAGTACACAAATGAAAGTCAACAAAAATTGAACTGCAGGTCTGATTTAGATTCTTAACTGTCAGAAATGCCATTTGCTTTTTTTTTTGTAAAAATACACTATTGAATCAAAGACAACAGATTATGAGTTAGTCTTGAAAGAAAGAAATAAACAAGACCTTTCTACAAGAGCAGATGGGCTTCAAGGACCAGAAGCACTAAGAATCTTCTGTTTGTCTGTTAATGTCCCACCACAGCTAACACAGCAATGAGATTGCTCAATGCCTCATCGCTGCTTGCTTCAAGATGAAAATTCACTGTGCTCCAAGAGCTAGATGAGGCAACAGGTCTGTGATTCCTTTAATTTTTAATCCAGGAATATATTTCATGAGAAAACATACCCTGTATTTAGTGCTGTATCTAGATTCGAACACCACCACATCCATAATCTCCGTTCATTTTTTAAATGTTCATCTAGAAGGCTTTTGGCAAGGTGTAACAATCCTTTCAATTATCTTTCCCGAATTTGAAAGTAATTTTTGCTTTGAGCTCTTACTGATGATTCTGTTCAGTAAGAAAATCCCTCTTCTACATTTAATAAACTGTTGTTAACAAAAAACCCACAAGATCACTTCAAAAAGTTTATTTTAGAAAACTGCTTTGCTGAATATCCACTGTGTACTTTGTGTATACTCTGAAATTTTCCTTATACAGTTCCCTACTTGTGGTGTGATATTAACCTTGGAAAGAACTAAGTTTTAATGGGAAAAGAACTGAGAAGAGAAGGCTGAGAAAGTATCATTAGAAGCAGGTTTTTTTCACAGAGGAAGCCACTGTGATATTTGGTCAAAACAAACAAACAAACAAACAAACAAAAACCCAAAATATTTGTGAAGAAAGGTTTGCCTTTGGTTTCACAGACTTGATAGCCAAAAGGTTCTCTATTAGGATAGCAGCAGAGGTAGAGCCAGGCTTTCTACTTTGTAGGTATTGGAGTTGTAAGATGTAAGCAAACAGCTTTATTTCTATGGCAGGAATTCAAACATAGGATGTCAAAATCTTTAGGCTATTCCATGACACAGAAGAGATTGGGAATGTGGGGGCAAGAGCTGACAGGCAAGAACACTGACAATTTTTGGCACAAGCTAACAGTAAGTTTAACTAACATTAGGCTGCCACTTAGCTGATACACATCACAGCCTGGCTTTTCTTAAAAATGCAGTTGGTAGTCTCACTGGAGAAGCCTAATACTGTGGGATTTAAAGCCTTGGTCTGCCTTCTTGCCTGCAGAAATATTTCCTTGGGAGGACCTTAGAGTGAATGAGGAAGGTGATGTGGGCAGCTCACACGGTGCTTATGCCATACCTGAGCTGTAGCAGAGGGTCTCCAGGATGCTGCCATGGTGCAGTGCAGGGATAGCTCAGCTCCTGAGAGCAGCACAGCTCAGTAACAGGGCCCTCTGCTCAGCCTTACCACGTCAACAGCCTTGGCAGCACAGCTGTACAGCTGCTTTGCCCAGTGTCTGCTGGGTAAACATTCCCTACAACATCCAGTTCAGGTATAGCACAGGTGCCCTTCACTGTACTGTGAGAAAATATTGGGTTTCAGAAAACATTAATTAGGTATTAATATGTTGTTATTAGATAAAAACCTATAATAGTTCCATTGCAAACTGCCCAGCATTCCTGAGTTATTTTTATAGTGGATGACTTGAGTCATCTTAAAAAAGGGTAGGGTTCTATTTGGTAGAATAAATTGCCCAGCTGAATTCCCTAACACCCCAGGTTGTGCTTTTGACACCTGAATTAACCCTATAAGATAGGTTTGAGTATTTCCATGGTACATTTCAGCCTGCAGGTCAGAGACACCCTGTCCTTTTGACACCACTCTGATATTATTAAACTACATGCTATGCAACTGAGCAAAATAGGATTATAAACCAATAGAAAATATTCTCATTAACTTATGTGTTCATGTCAAGCTTTTTCTAATTCTCGTACCTTGAGTGACTTTCTGCACTCTGTCTTCAGTAGCTAGAATTGCTTTTTGTAAACTAGTTAACTTGTTAACTAATGCAGCATTTTGGAAATTCTTTAATCAGCCACCTAACATCTAAGTGCAGTGTACAGGGTTATGCAAGATCCCAGGTGGTAACTGATGTGCAATAGTGATGGCTAAATCAAAGTCTGTCTTAGAAATCTCTTTTTTGTGATATTCAAGAGAAAGTATGCATAATGTTTCCCTTTCTTAGAATAATAAATATGTTGAAAACCATACCGGGCAAACTAATAGAAACTTCCTAGAGTGGCATAAGTTCATGCAATTATAAATATTATATATTCAGGAAATGTCAACTCATCTTTTGTCAGAAATCTATTGTAATCTTTAAAGAAATCAGTGAGCAGGTAGATGAGAGGAGAGCAGTTTATACAGTCTACTTCTAGTTGTAAAAGTCAGTTAAAAAATCACATCAAATACTCCCATAGAAGTTAACCTGGCAAAGGCAAAGAGGGAAAATCCTCACTTGGGTGAGCAAGTGGTTAAAGGATAGAGAAGAATCAAGGATCAGTTTTCACAGTGGGTTTTGTAGCTGTCAGCATATGTAGCTCAGTGCAGTGTAGCCCTTTTACTGTTTATTCAGTTTTTGTGTAGGTTTCACATATTTGTGAAAGACAAAGCCTTTCTGAAATTTCAGTTTCTTGGACTGGGGAGGTTAGTCTAGATTATGGAGAAGAATTACTGCTCAACTTTCCACCCTTAGATCCACAGAGAAAAACTGGCTCAAACTCTTGCAGTAATAATAATTAAAGTACAATAAATGAGAGAACTTCTGTTGTTTTCTTATTTTTCAATGTCTCATGTCTATGAAACCAATGTAGCAGGAGATGCAAACATTCAGCAGTAGAACAGCATCTGAGATTCAAATCTTAGCTGTACTGTGATTTAAGAACATACATAAATGTGAATATGATTTTTAGTTGTGAATTGGATCAGTGTACTAGACCAGTTTTTCAAACAAACAGTCACACAAACGGAAGAATTGCAAACACAGGAGGAGACTGTATCTTCTTCTTTATTTGTACTGCTATGGTAAGAGTTTCAATAAATAGTATATTGTAGAATATCAAAAGAATACACATTAATAATATCTTAACAATATCTTAATATTAATAATTATCTTCATTTGAGATAATAGGAAAGCCAGAAGAATTTTAAGACCAACATTCCACTAAAAATAGCTGATACAGTGTTCTATTAGTGTCTCTAAATTAATGTTATATAGTGATTACCTATTGATTGATTTGGAGTCCCAAAGTAGGCAAAATTTTTACTAACTAAATTGCTAAATTTACTGCAAGGATTCAAAAACAGACTCTAGATTGATTTTAATATTCAGTTGCCCCAGAGCTTCAGAAAATGTATGAAAATAGAAGAGCTAATCCATGGAGTTATGGAATTTGTAAGCAGCCAGCTCCAGTACTAACACAAGTGGGCAGAAATAAAGCCAGACAAGCAGGAAGTGGTGAGCTAGGTATGCTGTGCCATACAACTGGATGAGAGAAGCATGGCATAAATGAAATTTAAAAAAATCTAAAACTTGGCTGGTGAACAGATGCATGTGTTATGTATGTCTCCTGTGTTTTCTAATGTCTTTTCACAGTTCATTTACTCACTAATGTAAAAGTAATGGGATATAGAGGATGGCATATGACTGAAATATTAGCATTCATATAGTGGTGGTTTTTATAGAATGGCCTACCAAGGCTTTTGCTGTTTCCAAATACCGTTTAGGAAGCAAAACCATCCTGATTTAAATTGTTAGTCTTTCCTGAATACTGTGGGTTTTACCTGCCATTATGCAAATTGATCTAGTTCTCATGATTTCATTAAAGAATTTACTCTCCTGGGTATGAACACAGCAGAGCTTTGGGAAATTAATCCAGATAGCTGTAAGCCAGCTAGAGCTGAATCAATAGTCCTCCGTGTATTTTGACATATCCTCTTCTGAAGTGTGATATGAATGGTGTTCCACAGCATATTAGCTATTTTCCTCTCCATTTAATAGTTTTGTGATCACATTTTCTAACAATCTAACCTAGGAAATTTTTGCAGGTCATCAATTTATTTGTATGCCATTCTCCTCATTCATAAGTCATATTCAGGCATCAAGTATTGGTTTTGTTTGTGCAGCAGGACAATGCAGCTTTGATATTCAGCCATTCTCATCCTAAACTAGCTGCGCACTCGTTAAAAATGGTTGAGATTCATTACTTTATGGCCATTCAGGTCAGGCTCCAGCCAGCTGTTCAGCGTGGTGGGGAATCTGTGTGTGGGAGAGGGGAAGTTCGGGGACAAAGGGAGTTACATGAGTTCCCTTAAACTCTGGCTTTGTAAACAGAGCTTGGTTCTGCATACTGATTTCATCAGGCAGCCAATGTCAACACTGACATTTTCAATCCCTTTCTTTTATGTCACATTAGTGGAAAGTGACCTGTTGTGTTTGTGGAAGCTTTGGAATCCCGCAGGAGAAGGATCACTCAGCACCATGGCAGTCTGCCAAGTACAACTTGTTCTGCAACACAGTGCTGAGAAGTTGCATTATCTACTGAAGCGCAGTGTCAGCTTAGCAGGAGCTGGGTTAGGCCGGTGATTAGTGACTTGTTGTGACCAGCGAGCCCCCCAGGGCACACTGCACCTCTGCTGCCGGCTCTTCCTTTTCTTTCTACTCCTGTCTTCTGTCCGCCCGTCCTCGGAGGTGGCCCCTGCAGAGCTCAAAATGCCGGCCTCTTCTATCCCTGCGCCGTGGTCAGCGCCTCTTCCGTGCGCTGGCCGTGCTCTATAAGGAACAGTTTCTTAAATCGCTAAGTTGTTCCGAAGTCATATGTTTTATTCCAGTGAGAACAAATGCTAAAAGTGTAAAAGACACTAATTTAAATTTAAATTTTATTTCTGCTATCCTACTTCTTTGGCCAGTTTTATGAAGTCAGAAATCCTAATACTATCTCAAACTCTACTATGATAATAAATCCAAATAATCAATACAGAATAATAAAATAGTTTAGCCAGTAGAAAAGGGAAGTAGCTTAAATAATTGTCTTGCAGATGGAAAAGACATAATGTGCGCTAAAAATACAAATGTGTTTGTATTGTTCCAAGAACTCCTGATAACAAAAACAAACTGAGGGCAGACTAGGATTTACATGAGGAGGTTTGAACTTGAGTAGTAGTAGGAAAGAAGGTACTTGAACCCGTTTTAAAAAAGTGCTTACTACAGACAGATGACATAAAACAAATTGTCAGGCAGAGCAGAGTCATCTGACCTTTGTCCAAGCTCCCAACATCTAAAACTTCTCATGGGCTTGCTTTTAGCTGCAGTTCTCAAATCCGTGTCTATTCTTTGTGGAATAAAACATAACTGCATATGGAGAATGTAGACTTTTCTCCCAGGGTGAGCAGTGAGACAGAGCCCCAGTGCTCCCCTGCTGCAGGGTACCCACAGACAATGGGTCCTCTCCGTACAGCTCTGCACTACTGCAGCAGAGCTGTACAGAGCTCTGCAGGCTTCACCACCAGGAGGATGAGGCTCCTCTGGCTTTCCCTGTCCTGCTGGGAAAAGCCTGTGACTGACAAATCCCACTGAGGGGCCCACATGATCCTCTGCAGCCTTTGGCACTGCAAGACCAGGGCCCGAGTGAGCTGCAGACACAGGAGGGGAAGGTGGCAGCTGTGGCAGAGGGCAGTGGTGAAGAGTTGTGTGTGCTCATATGGTGTCTATGGCTAAAATAAATGAGTAAATGCACTAGAATAAATTGTGTAAGGCAAGCAGATGTCTTAAAAATTTGGAGTTGAACAAATTTAGATTAAAAGTAAATGTAAAATAAAAATACTGTACATGTGGAGTAGACTTTCAGAGGAAAGAGAATGAGTATTTGTATAATATGGACATAAATGTAGTTTATACATATTTATGTGTAATGTAACCTTCAAGGCCCAGGCAGAAGAGAAGAAAATCCTAATCTGAAAAGAATGATGGATGTTGGTGTGTCATTTTAAGGCAGGATTGATGGCCTCAGAATTGTTGGAAACAATTTTTACAGATTTCACTTGAATGTCTGACTAAAAGCTTATGGTAATTCACATAAGTTTTTCACTGACTAAGCTAAGCATCTTATAGTACTGCTTGTTCAAATACTATAAGCAATACATTTCAGTTTAAAAATACCTTTGCATTATTCAATTATTCAATGCTTTCCTAAATGAGGCAGTAAAAATGCTGAAAAGAAGCTAGAAAGCTTTAAGCAATGTTAGTGCATGTTTCATGCTGCAATTGCAAACATACTCTGTATGTCATTGCATTATTATATGGATATAGCACATTGTCTACTAGAAATAGTTTTTGGGGATCAGCATGTCTTGTAAATATGAGGAATATTGTCAAAGTTAAAAAGAAAATCAAAATAATAATTTAAAATATTATTATAATTTTTGCATGCTGATCTGAGCCCTAATATTTAGTCATATTTCTACATCACTTTATAAAGGCAGGTTATTTGTGGAGACGGAAATTTCACAAAATACTAAAGGAAGAAGATGATGATAGACGTTTTTAAAGAGCAAAGCAGCAGAGCAACTGCAGCTGTCAAAGGCTGGAGGATTACAAAAATTGTTGTTTAAAATCAAGAACATCAAGTGCAATAAAGAAACAAAATAGTAAAAATGTTGCACTTTGTTATTTTGGACCTATTGTGAAGTTTTTAACAGACCACATAGTCTGCAGAACCTACAGCAATAAAGTCTCTTTTGTAAGGTACATGGTAAACAGGTTGGACTTTGATTTTTCAGGGAACCCGTGTCTACATATTGCTGTTAAAATCTCAAGAAAAGGCTTTGTATTCGTCTGAGATTCTAAGGGTCTATTCATTCTGTAGCTTAAAAATGCTGGACTCTATGCCCTTAAAAATGTGTGCCCTGCTGAAACTGAGCACTGAACACATCTTCTGCAAGTGCTTCGTTCCACACAAATCAGAAATCATATAGCAATGATGCTGGGATTTATACATGGAAGACAATGGGAAATGCAGTATTAATACAGAATAATTTCAATTTTAAAAATTAAAGAATACATTGAGAAATGCAGTGTGGACTAAATGAGAACATAACTTACAATATATATAGTAATTTCTATTTTTGGTAAATAGTGATTAAAATTCAGCTATAAAATACAAAACTAAATCTAATGATCGTGAATCCTTTGTGTTTTCAGAAAGGGTGACCTGACTGACAAACTTTCAGTCAAGAATGGAATGTACAGAAACACTCAAATTCTTTAGTTTAATATAGTTTTGTTTGGCAGGGACATGGATTCAGGTCATTAACCTCAATCTTTTTAAATCATTGGAATGAGAATTTCTCTGTCTTCCATGAATACACCCCACTTTTGGGTGATGAGGGAATGTCTATATAGCTCATACCCAGGTACATCATGTGCATGGAACCAAATCTACCAGGGGGGATCTGGAAAATGAAGTTGGAGCAAAAGGAATGCTTCATCAGATCTGATTCTGCAGCCACACCTGGCAGGGAACTCTCCTTGAAGTCACACACATTTTTTGAGATTTATTGCCCTGCTTTTGCATACTCTGGAGACTTAGAGAAGCATCCAGACTTGCATGTGTTTGAACTGAACTGTTTGATTTCTGAAGGACTCAAACTAGAGGAATGGGTTATTCCTGAATTATGGGAAGCTTGGGTCTAAATTCAAATGCTCATATAGCATTGAGTTATATTTTGTATGAATAAAAGAATGCCTGTTATAGTATCCTTAAAGCCAAATTCCCTCATGATCTCAGCCTTAAATTTTGATTGCTCCTGGGCAGTCATAAAGACACACTGTGAGTAGACTAAGGGATGTCTCCAGAAACACCCACTCCTCCCATGAGTCCCTGCAGACCTCCATGGTCCTGGTCAGCAACGTCTCTGCTGCCTTATCCCATATTCAGCAGAGCCACCTGCATTATTGCCTTATCTTGCCAACACCATTGCACTGTCCTGCCTGCAGCTGGGCAGGTGCTACACCTTGGGTGTGATCCAAGAGTCTGACCACAGCCCATAGAAATCACTGGGATTTGAGTTAAGCTTGAAACCATTTTGTGTTTTAGTTTCCAGCCTATAAAATGGAAAAAATTACCATGTTTCTTCAACATTTCCTTCTATCCTTTTTTTAGGTGCACAGTACCTATGAAGATTTGAATTCCAATCTCAATTCAGTCTAGACTCTATGGTAATAAAAACTGATTTTACTAGAAATAAACTGTAATGTATTTACAAGCTTTGTTTCTCTGTTCAGTCAAATACCAAGTTCCAACTCAAACTTTGAGAGTGGTCACAACAGTACTGTGTGTTTTCTGCACCCACTGGGATGTGCTTATCAGCAATATTCATTGCAGTTATGTGTACTTGCTTTATTTTTTCACTGTCTCTTTGATCTTCCTCCAAGCTCGCAATTCTGTGACCATTTCTGGTTTTATACCCAAGAGCAAAAGCAAACCAGGAGGAATTTGATTAAAGGTTTAGCACAAACTCCTAGATACTGTGTCATTATTAGCAAAAAGCACTTCCCATGAATCAGAACATTTGCACTGTTAAGTGGATAAAAGTACAATAGAATTCACAGATTTACTTAATATTTTTGAAAGAAATAAAATCCAGTTCTCAGTAGAGATAATGCCATGGGAACTAAAAAAGAGGCAATTTGTCATGTTAATCACAGATGTTACTATACAAATTCTTGTATATAATCTGCTGGTACAAAACTGTATTATAATGATTAAATGCTAAAAGCTTCATTTAAATAACAATAGGGTCATCTTGCAAGATGATACTCTCCCATCTCATGGATGAAAAGGAAACTAAAATGTAGAATTACAGCTCTTATTTGCAAAAAAAGATAAATTTTCAAAATCTATTGAATATATGAGATCCCATCAGCACCATCTTTCCCCTACTTCCTGCCACTGGTGCTGTGACCTGTTGTGGCATGACTCCAGCTTCATTGGGAATCTCTCTGGTGAGATCTTGACCTATGAGCTGTGCCATGCTGGCTTCATGCTGATATTAACTGCATCCAAATCCTTCCACCTTTCCCACATAACACTGTTTGTTTAATTCCTTATGGACAAACTGATACAGTGGATGTAGCAGGCTTATACATTTCATTTATACAATTTCCTAGTACAATTTCATAGCTAGGCTTGTGTAATTAATTAGTTATTAAACTTAGTTGAGTTTCTGAATGATCAACCTTCCAAAATTCAGCCTCTAACTACTTATAATTGCTCTTAATTTGAAATTTTGGCATGTAAGTTTAAACATCTTCCTCACCACTTTTTTTCTAAAAATACACTGCCATAACTCACTTTTCCAGTCTGTCAAAGGAAGGACTATAATTAACTTTTTTGACCTAAGCATTATTTGGGAAGCTTAACTAACATGGCACAGTGTCCTTTGTAAGAGAGATTTTTATTAGAGTAAAAGCTCAAAGACATAGTTAAGGATGAAACTCTGAGTAATTAAAAAATCACCTTCATGAGGAAAGGACTGTAAATAAAGTGAGGGCATAAAGATCTTACTCCCCTTGCAGTCTCATAGCTGCAAGGGGCCTTGAGCACATGCTTTTTCACTTTTAGGGGCCCTCTACGTAACACAAATTAAAACCAGGGCATGCCTTTTCTTAGAACCTGTGCCAGGCATTTTATTTTCATAGGTGTCAACTCTAAAATCAGACTTTCCTCTTGCTTATACTTTGATGGAGGTGGAAGAAATGAGTGGAGAAGTGAACTCTGATTACTTGAATAAAAAGTGTTAGTCATTTTGGACCATTTTCTTTCCATCCTGCAGGTTCCTGGCTGACCCTTATACATGGAGTTGGGGGTAGGGAACAACACCAGTCTAGACAGAAGAGGCCAACAACCAGTTGTCCACTCAGGTTTCAGATTATAAATGAAAAATGTTCAATTTCTCGCAGATGTTTGGCAGCCACTCTGCTTTCATTCTAATCACAAGCAGGATTTCTTCTGCCTGAAGAATGCAGTGACCAGGAGACATACAGAGACACACAGAATAATGATTCCATCTGCTGTGGTTTAGGTTTATCAAACAATAAGTTTTTAGAAGTGAGATCACTAGGACTGTGGTCTCACTAAATGTATTAACTTATTCAGACCCGGCACATCTTCTTTTAAAGTTTGGGGATTCAAATGTTTCTTTCATGTAGAATGAAATTGGTAGAAATTAGTAGATTTGTTCCAGTGATTAATAATGCCTTTAAATGTAATACAGACTGTATCTTTAAAGGCTCTTGAAGGATTAGGAAAAACATAGAGATAAAAACTCTATGTATGCCCAGTTTACAAATAAAGGAATGGGGTTTTTTGCTCTGCCACTTAGTTTTAAAAATCACAATCTGAAAACTGAGGTACTAAATACAACATTCTTAATTTCTCTTAGGGTACTCAGAGCTTCACAGTTGCCAGTTACCATGTCAAATTACAAATGTTGTAACTCAAGTTTAAAAACACAGCTCTTTTTTTCCTCTTTGTTACAGAAGGATTGAACTTAACAACTAGGTGTTCAAGGGCTTAGATCTGGTCTGAGCACAGGCAAAGGTTGTGCAGGTCGCCTCAATCTTCTCCCAAATTATAAATAAAAAGTAAATTCCTTTAATATGAATTGAACAGGGAAAAGGGAAGATAATACAGATTGAGCATTTTTGACTGTCACAATGTCATAGAATTTGGACAGTAGGGCTGTCAACAAAATATGGTGCAAGAATGATGACAGCAAAAGCAGTCCAGCAGCAAGCAGGATAGGAAATAAAGAAAATATTGCAGATTAAGCCTTGGATAAAGAACTTTTAATGTCTATGTAACTACAAACTCATACTCTTTCTGAGCATGGCACGTTCTAGGTGTTCATAGACAACTTTAATTTATACATCAAAATATAAAATGAGAAAATTTGGAGAAGCATATTACTTCCTGTACAGTTATCCCAGATGTAAAAGAACCCAATGAGTCAAAATCCTCTTGTGGCTCTTACCAGAGGTTCTGTTCTGAGGTGCATTGGGCAATTCAAACAGAAATGTTACACTTTAAAAGGGAACAGAAATTGTCAGCTGAATAGCAGGAGGAACTTTGTGACAGAGTGACATATTTGATTGTGAAATAGTCTCCAAGAATAAGTGCTGAAAACAAAATCATTTGGAACATTCAGGAGCTGATGAACAAAATCCACTGGAAATACAAGGGGTCCATCATGCCTTGGCAGAGCTAACGGCTGCTCTTTTCTTGGATTATAAGGGAATATAATGTATTACTTTGTACAGGAGATATTACAGTATGTAGAGATGAAGTTTCTAGATACTATTACAATTCAAATGATGTTAAAATAATAGTGTCTCACTAGCCCTTGGGAATGAAAACTTATGTAAGTTATTCAAAGAAACGAAAGAATCTGCTGTTCACAGATAAGGAACACACAGGATGAGAGCAAGTCAATCAGGGAAACACCCAAGGAAATATCTTAGCATAACCACTATATCCATCATTGCTTGAAAATGTATGCATTGTAAGAAAAAAGAGGAAAGACTGATTTAAAGAGAGAGGATGATTGTCTTACTCTGGGTTACTTTTTTAAATTTTAGAGGATATTCTGGAAGGACAGAAATACCTGAGGAGGATATGGGTGAGTGGATGCAATGGACTGACAGAAATAGGAAAAATACTAAAATAAAAAAAATCCTTATAAACACTTAAAAATAAATTTTCCATACTTACATATTCTAATTACCTATCTGTCATTTGTCAAGAAAGGAGAAAAAAACAGTCTGCTGACTTAAGATTCTGGGAACACCTCTCAAAATGCACATTTGGAAATGACAAATGCTTAAAGATTTATTCAAACAATGGAGCAAGAATTATTGTGCTGAAAATTTGTAAATTTTCATCCATAATTGTCAATTATTTAAGTAAAGAAAATCACAGCCTCCACAGATTTTCAAGCTGCATATAGACAGAAATAATGAAATAAGCAATTCCTGATGTGTCTGGTTGTTCCATTCTCCAGCTTTGACAGTTATGCTTCTGAGACTGTGAATGCCACACATTCCCAACCAACGTGGGCTGGAAAGGCAATATATCCTGTTCATTTGGAGTTGCTTTCAGCTCTAGGCAGAATTTCAAGAAATGAGGAAAAGGCTCCCAATATACAAAGCTAAGTTCTGGAGAAGAATTAAATTATCAATAAGTTCCTAGGAAAGGGAGACAAATCATATAATGGCCTCTATGAGGCGATTTACCACTTTGGATGCTGTCTAAGATAAGGCATATCGTGAGTTACATTAAAATGTAGCAGAAGGAATGAGGATGTATTTTGAGGAAAGAAAACACCAGGTTCAGAGAATCTGGTGAACTTTCTTTTGAGCTAAGTTTCTTCAGTTCCATAACTTTTACTGGAGGTCTAATCCCATTGCCATAAGTACAGCAAAATGTTAAAATGCTGTCTAGCTTCATAAAAGCAGAGGCAATATCAAATGTTTGATTTAATGTTGATTAAATGAATATGGCACAATGACTGTCTAAATTTCTATTTTTGAAAGTATAAAAAATTTGCATTTATTCAGCTGCAATCTGCATTGTCCTTCTGCTACTGCATTCACACAGCTGTGGCTCTTCTGAAGACTGGCACTGAAGACTGTCCCTGGTGCCTGGCAGCAGCATCTTCCAAAAACCACAAGTGTTCACTGACAGGTGAACAGATACTCTGTGGAGCTAGGGGGAGCAGAGACTGCCCTGTAATTGTCTCAGAAGAGCTGACTGCTGGGGTTGTGTTTGCTTTGAGAATTGATGTCAAAATAATATCCTGTGAAGTGACAACTTTATAACCCAGAGGAGAAAAGCAAAACCAAAGAAGTATCTCCTATTGCCACAAAATCAGGACTCAGTTCCAAACACGCAGTTATGTTCGTTTGTCTATATTTACTGTGTGTTATACTTAAGTTGCCAAATGTAAAAAGGCAAATAACTTCCTAGGTAAAATTTTACTGTAAAATATAAACAAAAAGATGCATATAGCTGCAGGCCTGGAAGTTTGATTGGTTCTTTAAAGAATGGATTTCCTAAGAGAAAATCACAATATCAGAGTATAGATATCAGGTCATAATAATTACCAAAATAATCAATATAGACAGAAATTGATATTTCTCCCATAACTTCTGAAATTTCCAAAGAAAGGCTGTGATTCGGATTGCATTGAGTTCTGCAAAAGATCTTCCTGGCAAAGAAATGAGAATGCTACAGCAGACTGAGGTTAATGTTATTGGAAAACTGCCTGACAAATTAAATATGTTTCAAACTGACACAAAAAACAAGCTATGGAAACTTTATATTAATCAGTGGGGGTATTTTTTATTTAATGCAGCAGTTCAGGACTGATTCTTTCTTTTAGGTGCAGTAGGATGTGGTACTGTGTATCTTGTGAATACAGTTGTTTTCTTTGTGCTTGTGCTCAGGAACCAGAGAACTTTAATGATTCACGCCTCGTAGCATTTCTGTACAGGAGCTGTGTCACTGCCCTGTAGCTGCTGCACTTCCTCATGCCTTGGGCTGAGGGGATGCAAGAACATTTATGATAAATACTGACAATTCTGTTAAGTCTAAAATTATTCTTCCTGCTGAGGAGTTGAAGTAGGAAGGGAAATAGTTTTTCTATTATGCCTCAAAAGTGCAGAATCACTTTTGGCTGTAGCCCAAGAAATTCTCCTTCATAGGAGAGGTGCAGTGAAGGATTAAATGAGGTCATGCTTTCATCTCCCTTACACCTACTTCATTCTGGTGTGCACAGGGCTGATAAGAACAGAGCTCTGTATCAAAAGTGCGTAATGGGGAAGAGGAGGGAAGAGGGGAACCATCAGGGAGAGGTGGGAGGAGAGTTTGAGACCCTTAGCACCTCCCTCCTGGAGAGTGGCCACAGTAGTTCACAGCAGTCAGTCTTCTGAGGAGACATTTGCTTCATGCTGCTCAAGCATGTCCTTATAGCAGTAAATTACTGGGGACAATGTCTGGGAATTCAAATAGCTCAGATGCAAACTGTCTCTTCACTTGATTTTCCATTGCTTACGTTAATCTTCCATTTTATGAATGAAGGCAGTTGCTCTACCCAGGACAGGAAATCAAATGTATTACTTTTCAAGACAGATGGCAGAAGTCCAAACACATCTAACAGGGGAAGGAAGCAATACTATCAGCCTTTCTGGCCCAGTGATAAAACCATGGAAGGAAATCATTCAGCTTTAAATGAGGAAAAGGAAGTCAGATAAAATTCAGAAGTTGCCTTGGGAGTTTTCATATCACATCAATGAAAGAGTCACATTCAATTAACCAAGCATTCCAGTTTGTATGAAGGGCTTTATTTATGACATCAAAGCAGAACTATTTACAGTTTGTGACAAGCTTCTCTACAGTGGATCAGTTGACATTTTTCTGGCCTGTCTACTTGGTCAGATACCTTTTCTCTAAGCTCTTTATGAAAAAAAAAACCTGCTGCAGGCACCCTGGTTTTTTTTGTTCCATTCCTGTGATAAAATCCGATTTCTAGTCACCATTGCACACAGAGTATTCTGACATTTGGGTCTTATTTTTAATTTTAAAATCCAATTATTAATATTCAGAAAAAATAGTAAATACAGTTACTTTGGGGGTTTTTACCTAAGATGGTATCTCTACTGACAGTGTGTCATGCCATATAAAAACAGTCGTTTGAGGTAGCAGTATCTCATTAATCACTGCATTGTACCTTATTCTACATAACAGACATAACAGTGCCTCATGTTCTCTCTAGCAAACTAATCTAGCATACTGTGATTGCTGTGATAAACAAACATAATCCCAAATAAATTAGCAGGGTTTAGCACTGTTGGGATTGTTGGAGTAGCTCAAGGAAGTCTGGGGGAAAAGAGAGTCTGACATTGTTTCCTTAGGTCTATACTGTGTGATAATTTGAGATATAGTGAGCTAATTTCAGACTAAATCTTGAGATATAGAACTAAATATACATTCAGACAAAATCAAAACACTGTAGCATTTCAATCATATGGGTGGTTAGGATTTTGATAATTTAATGTAACTATTTCAACAGCTCTCCTTTCTTAGACATTTTTCTTTAGATGCAGAAAGTAGCTGCTATCTTCTGGTGTCTTCCTGCTATACTAATTTTAATTATGATGTTAATGCTCCACAAGTGCAATATACACCTTGTATTTTAATAAATTAAATTCTTACATTTGAACTTCACTAAGAAACTTGAAAGCCAGAGCAAGGCCTTGTGGATGCAAGTGCCTTTCTGGCTGCTGAGATAAATGGGCACATTGAGTATGCAGATGGCTAGATTATATAAATGGGGAGTCTGTGCATAAAACACACAGAAAGCAATAATCAAAACCACTACACTCAATTTTGTATATCCTGAGAGTAAAATGTCTGTTTGTTGTCTCACTGTGAAATCCAGAAGCATATTCTTGCCAGACTCTCTCAGACTTGGTCATCTATGTAACATTGCTTTGTTATTGCAGAAGATCTGGTATTTAAAATTTCATTTGAATGTATTTGATCTCATCCCTCTATTCTCAGTCTTACAGGTGACAACTGAAGTTACCATTATGGGCAAGAATTTTGAAGCATAATTTCTTTTTAGGAATTGAAATTTTTTTTCTCTGAAGAAATGGCCAGATTGTCTACATATGTCTAATAGCAAGTATATAGGATAAAGAACTGTATGAGATTCCTGTCCTCCTGGAATTAATACTGTGATGAGACCTGAAAAATGCCTCAGACAGCAGAAAATGTGCTGCTTTCCTAGTTATGATTTTTCTGTTCTAATCAGGCTAAGATGGAATTCTGGCTGATCTACCTACTGTTTACTTATTTTAAAGCCTATTTTGTTATCATGGACCCTCTATGTGGGTGTTAAGCTTGATTTATCAGAGCCCTGTTCACTGTGACCCTTAAAGTACAACATGTTACTGTAGCAAAGGTGGTTTTCCAGTAACAGAGAAATTAATCAATTGACATAGCCATGGCCTTTTGCAACTTGCAGGATTTATGGGGTCATGTGTTCTCTTTGTGCAGTCATGCTGTAGGTGAGCAATAAAGAGTTAAGTCAAATTTCAAAATATTGCTCCTATATCCTTCTCATGTTATAACATGAAGAGGCAGAGGTGGAACTGCATTGTTGAACATCCATCAAGACAAAAAGAAAACCTTAGTTCTTATAGAATACAGAACAGTTGTTTTCCATCTGTCAAAATGTGATAATTCTGGTTGCTGGTCATTTTTCAGGCAAAAGAGGTAGAAACCCAAGTATTCAATCATCTCATGCAATCTCCAGTGGAGTCAAAATAGGCTCTATTGGAATGACAAATCCCACAGACCGTGGTGCAGTCAAGTGATTTCCTCTGCTCTAACAAGCTGCTAAAAGTATTTTTACTTTTTTTGGTACATATTCAGACTGCCTCCCACTTGTGGTTGTCTGTACTTCAGGGCAGGACACTAAAATGGAAAGGGAACACATCTGGACATTCTCCAGACAAGCTCAAATAATCATAGATATGGTATGGAGGGGATCTTTGCATTGTTTATAGGTGTATCATGTCATAGATATACATTTATGTGTGTGTGTATATGTCCCCTGATTATTCAGCTTAAACATTGAACAAACTGTGTCATTACAGGACATCTCAAAATGTTTTTTTTTTTAAACCAGAACACAATACGAAATACACACTGAATTTCTGATGATATGCTTTACCCTTGACTGAAAAAAAAATACCCAGCCTCCAAAACACCGATCCTAAAGCAGCTCCTCATTTGAGTTTGTTTCATTCAGATATGCACAACCTGTTTCAGTTGTGATATTTTTTCAGGCTCAACACAAAAATGTAATTTGGTATAGGACAGGTTTTACTCTTCATTTAGGTCAAATTACAATTGAATCTGACAGTTAGAAATAGGTTAATTGCTTTAGACTCAATTTAACAAGATTTATCTTTTGTATAAATCACTTTTCTTACAGAAAGAAATAACATTCTTTTCTAGGTGAAGGAGGAGGGGTACTTAGTTTTCAGTATCACAATAAAAAACCCTTTTATTTTTAATCTTTATAAAGAAACACTCAAATAATAAGGTATTAAATAGTCAATATAAACTTTAGGTAAAACCTACCATGGTATAGTCTTTACAGCTACCAGAAGACTTCTGTCTGAGCCATTCTTAGAAGCAGCTCAGATAACCTATGGAAGAGACGACAATCTTTTGTTGTCTTTTACAGATTGCAATTTTGAAAAAAAATACATTTATTTAACATTTCACTTGGGCTCATACAGTCTCACTAATGCTCTAGTTGTGAATAGAACCAAGGATTGGCCCACTGTCTGCTTCTTTGCACTTCTTGTCCAACTGGGAGATGAGAAGAAGGAATACAGCAGAGAGTTCTTGCTCCCCTGGGCATGTGATTTGGCCACTCCAGGTCTCATTGAACCAGAGGTTACTCCACAATAATTCATGCTTTCTGCAATGTGATTTTTACCAGGATGTTGACTCTTGATAATCAAATATAACAAATAATAGCTCCAAAACTGGTTATATAGGTAATTTAATCTTTCACATAAATTCTGAAGGTAATCAAACTGTAAAAGAATCCCAAAAACATATTAATAATCCTGATAATTTCCTACTGGACTTCAAATTACCATTAACTTTTGTTTTTTATAAAGCATGGTTGACTTGTTCATTTTATTAGAGAGGAACCTATGTAGATTGTGTATGCTGCTAATTGAAATAAAAGAAATAGAGAAAATGCAAACATTTACTGTATCTTCTGGACTTGTACATAAGAAGTTTTATAATAGGTGCTTCCCAATTTATTGCTTCCCTGCAATCATTACTGGAATAGTTCTGCCAAAGCATTGATAGAACATGTATTGTAAAGTATTTGCAGCTTTGAGAGCTAAAGGGAGGGTCATGTTCTGGCTGGCTATGTACCTGTTTTACAGGAGAATGTAGCTCTCTGTTCTGAGAAAGCTAAGACTTTGTTTCCCATCCAAGAAGATATCTAGAAACCAGAAAACCTTTGGAATAACATTTGTGATTAAGAGCATATAAGAATGGATGAAGAATGAGAAAAGATTGACAGGGGAGGGAAAAGGGTCGTTTAGCTCCTCTGGCATAGAACAACATGTCTGGACTTTGTCTAGGAAGCAGGTTTGACATTTATACTGTTTATCTCGGTGTGGCATCAGAGAACTGGATTTCTGTCTGTGTGACTACAGGAAAGTCACTTACTCCTCTTGTCCTTCCATTCCCACCATAACCTCTTAATTATCTTCATTTAGGATTTCAGTTCTGTGGAACTGGAGGCTCTTCATTTGTGCAGCCCTTAAAGCAAAAATCTCAGATGCAGCCTCTGCATGTTCCTGGAATACCAACATTGATGTTTCTCTTATGACTCAAAAGAAGTGATTTGATCTCTTTCCTGTTATTTCCTCAACTTTAAAATGGGTCAGTAACTCATGAGTGGGTTATGGCTGATTATTGCTAATGAAATATGTTTCATTTCTCAGAGAGCTTTTAAGGAGACCAAAATACGAGGAAATAACAAATATATTCCAGTTGGTTTTCTTTCATTCATTCACCTATGCTGTATGATTGACCTAAAAAATGCACTTTTGGTCAATCAGAGAATAGTCCATGATTTCCTCTGATCTAAATCAGAGGATCCTCCTCTACCATTCAGGAGTGACAGTGTGTAAAAAACAGTAGAGTTACCTCAGAAAGACAAATGAGCCCTCTCAGAATGAAACTCAAACTAGTATGTGACTTCTCTCAAAGTATACTGGGCAAGCACACCAGAAGCCTGTTCAAATTTCAGTCAAGAAAATGAAACCATTTTGTATCAAAAGCTGACTCATTTTAGCAATGCAAGGCGTGCAGAGCTGGGCTGGGCTGTGATAATATTATCACAAATCTACAAGGAATGATCCAGTCTTTCATCTCTCAGGAAGCCAAGAATTAGGGAACCTTGCTCTATACTGTGTAAGGAACACAGAATTTTAGTGCAGGAAAGTATATGGAGAGGCCAGTGTGGAAGGGTTAGAAAAGCCCATTTTTCCCAGGAATCCAATAAATAAAAAGAGAACCTGCAAGCTTTTAACATAGATGAAGATTAATTTTTTTTTTTTCCAAAACATTTTTCCTAGGGAATGGTAATAAGTTCTAACTGTGGATAGAAAGGTTCCTCAGAGATGCTGGTGAATGGCCAAGTGGCTTACTGGACAGTGGGAGTGTATAAGTAAGAAAACAGCCAGACTTTAAAAAATATTAGTAATTTTGATTTCCATTTTTTTTTTCAAGAAATGTAAAATTTCACTGGAAATGTATTATTTTTGTTACCTAAAATACTTAGCAATTCATAGGACTCTGTTGATTTCAGATATGTATAATTAGAACTAAAAGCTTTTCAGTGACAGAATGCTTCATAAAGTCTTTTCAGTCAGAAGAATTACATATTTTTTTTCCCATTTGCATTGCTATAGGAAACTGTCATGTTATCTTTATATTTGCATGTCTATGCATCTATGTGCATACAGCGAATTCAGAAATACAATAACCCTGGAGGGATGCTGAATATATTGGGACTGAAGAAGAGAGAAAGACAAACTGCCTGATAACTGAAGAAACAGTTCATTTTACTCTGTGCAGGCAGGCAGGAAAGGGAGTGCAACGCAAGCAAGACATTTCATTTGTGGTTGAATCCACAGATGAGCTATTGTAGAAAGTATTCTCCAAAACATGCTTACATGGGAGATGGGGCACGTGGTACTGATTAGATTTAGTACCAGCAGGGCAGTTTTATTACACAGAAACACTAGGGTTTGAAAGCTGCAAACGTTTCAGTGTTGGAAGGCTGCTCCTTCAGCATTTCCTGCCTTACTGGGAATTCATGGGGCTCTGCACCTTCTCAGAAAGGGCTCAGCACCTTTTAGCTTTGACTGATGTTATAGCTGGAAAGATTCAAAGCTAGAGACAATGTTTTCTTTGAACAGTCAAACATGCTGGAAAACAAAGGAGAAAGCATGCTTCACATTCCACTGAAGTCAGTGGTTTCTGTCTCTTTTTGCACTTCAGATCACTTCCAGCCCCCTTTGGCAGGAGAGGAAGAGTCTGTGTTAGTCTGTGTTGTCTGCCTTCATCTGTGGGCTCATCCATGGGCACTGAGCTCAGCCCTCTCAGAGAGGGAATGCTGCTCCCTTCTGCTGTGCCCACTCACTGGCTGCCTTCCTCACTATAAACCAATAGATTAGCAATAGGAAAAAAATGTACAGGCTTTTTTTTCATATTTGGTCTTCTTGTGGAGTGCCACTGATTTGGTTTATACTCTTTTTTACCTAGACATTTAGTCAGTGGAATGTTTAGTTGGATTTACTCAGATATATTAGATACATAAAAGCATGAGACAGAAAATTTTTGAGCACATTTATCTGAAAATGTCAGTAATTAAGACTGTACAGTGTTGTTATCCTTTAGAGCATCTCCTGAGCCTTGATGTAACAACCAGTCTGAAGAATACTGAACACCATTCTTTGGAATTATTTTGCTGCTAGAAACAGATTTATATAGAAAAACAAACTATTTAGAATCAGTGTAACCAAATTAAGAAGGTTAAGAAAATATATTAGTATATGTTGGACTTAACAGTTTCAACATTTCAGCTTTATTTGTCTGCTTTCTGCTTTTTATTTCCTCTCTTTTCTAGACTATAAATCACTGGAAGTCTATATTTCCAGGTCTATACTTTGTTTCAATGATCATTCTTCCAAAATAGGGAGAATAGGAACAACACAAAACGCAGAGCTCAGTATGAGTTCATTAATCTCACAGTAAAACTAAAGCACAGCCCTGTACCAGCTACTCTGGTAGCTCTCCACTGTAAATAAAGTACTTTCATATAGAGCACTGCAGAAAGTAAAAATTACTTTTTATAGCTGTACCAGCTACCACTACTTTCCACTAAGCACATAATTATTTCTCCAGTGTCAGTAATTCCTGATTGAATTCATGGTGAAGAAAGGAAGAAGAAGGGAGGAGAGGAGAGGAGAGGAGAGGAGAGGAGAGGAGAGGAGAGGAGAGGAGAGGAGAGGAGAGGAGAGGAGAGGAGAGGAGAGGAGAGGAGAGGAGAGGAGAGGAGAGGAGAGGAGAGGAGAGGAGAGGAGAGGAGAGGAGAGGAGAGGAGAGGAGAGGAGAGGAGAGGAGAGGAGAGGAGAGGAGAGGAGAGGAGAGGAGAGGAGAGGAGAGGAGAGGAGAGGAGAGGAGAGGAGAGGAGAGGAGAGGAGAGGAGAGGAGAGGAGAGGAGAGGAGAGGAGAGCTGTTGAAATAGTTACATTAAAATATTTGCTGTTAAGTGTACACCTGTAATGTCTAACAAAGGGCACATCCTAACCATGCAGGATGAGTTTAAGACAATTTAAACTTGAGTTTAAATATGTAAACATAATGGGTCTGTCCTATATACTAAAGACTTCTTTATGTTCCACAGAAGCCAATGGGAATAGAAAGTTCTCAACATTTTACAAAATCAAACCCTTGGAAAGTCCAAGAGAAATAATGCATAGTGGGAAAAAAAAAAAAAAAAAAACAAAAAAAAAAAAAAAAAACAAAAACACAACACCACAACAGAACAAAACAAAAACAAACAAAACAAACCCCAAAGAAAACCCAACCCCCAAAAAAAGGCAACAAACAAACAAACAAACCCCAAACCAAACCAACAAACAACAATAAAAAAACCCACAGAAAACCAAAAGAAACAAAAAGAAACAATCTTGACAGCAAGAAAGAGCGAGACCCAGTAGTGTGATAAAAGTGGTGTGCTTTTGCCTCCTGAGCACAGCTGGACACAGCTGGAAAGTGTGGGAGGGCTTGGTCAAGATTGACTGTAGAGAGAGAGGAGTAAATACGTGAAAGCCCTGTAAGACAGGATATCTGCAATGAGAAAAGCTGAGCAAAGTCTGTACATAGGGCAATGCATCAGAACAGGTGAATAAAGGACATAATGAATGCTGTT